>NC_077232.1:7639390-7776890 GCF_027887165.1 Monodelphis domestica
TGACGAGAGAGAGAGAGAGAGAGAGAGAGAGAGAGAGAGAGAGAGAGAGAGAGAGAGAGAGAGAGAGAGAGAGAGAGAGAGAGAGAAAGAAAGAGAGAAAGAAAGAAAGAAAGAAAGAAAGAAAGAAAGAAAGAAAGAAAGAAAGAAAGAAAGAAAGAAAGAAAGAAAGAAAGAAAGAAAGAAAGAAAGAAAGAAAGAAAGAAAGAAAGAAAGAAAGAAAGAAAGAAAGAAAGAAAGAAAGAAAGAAAGAAAGAAAGAAAGAAAGAAAAGAACCTGACCATTAAAAGATAGTACTGTGGCAGAGAAGACAACAATGTGAAAATAGGTACAACTAAACCTCAAAGAAAAACACTAATTGGACCCAACCCCAACAAGAATTCCTGGAAGAATTCAAGAAAGACTAGGAGAGGAAAAAATGGGGAAAGAAATAAGTGACTCAAGAATAACAGCTTGGTAAAAGTGCCCCCCCCCCAAATACTGAAGAAAAAAATACCTTAAAAAACAAAATTAGGCTAATGGAAAAAAGAAGCCCAAAATATCACTGAGAAAATAATTTCTTAAAAATTTGAATTAGGTAAGTGGAAACTAATGACTCCATGAGACATCAAGAAATAATAAAAGAGTCAAAAGAATGAAAAAAGAGAAAATATGAAATTGCTTGTTGCAAAAACAACTGAACTGAAAAATAGATTGAGGAGAGATCATTTACGAATTATCAGACCACTGAAAATCACGCTCAAATAAAAAGCCTAGACATTCTATTTTATGGAATTGTCAAGGAAAACTGGTTTCTTAGATCCAGGAGATGAAACAGAAATTGAAAGAATCTACCCATCTCCTCTTGAGATTCCCAAATGAAACTTCCAGGAATATTATAACCAAACTCCAGAGCTCTCAAGTCAAAGAGCTAATATTTCAAGCCACCAGAAAGAAATCATTCCAATATTGTGGAGCCACAGTCAGGATAATACAAGAATTAGTGGCTCCTATGTTAAAAGAGCAGAGGGTTTGGAATATGATATTCCAGAAGGTAAAGGAGCTAGGACTACAACCAAAAATAATTCACCGAACAAAACTGAGTATAATTCTCCCAAAGAAAAACATGGACATTTAATGAAAAAGGGAATTTCAAGCTTTCCTGATAAAAAACTAGAGCTGAATCAAAAATTTGACATTCAAACATAAGACTCAAGAGAAACAAAAAAGTAAACATGAAAGATTAATCATAGAGGTCTCCATAAAGTTAAACTGTTTCTATTCCTATATGGAAAGATGATACATGTAACTTTCCTAAGAACTTTATCATTATTAGGAGAGTTAGAAGGAGTTTACATAGTCAGAGGGCATGCATGAGTGTGAGTCGATTATATTGAAATGATCTCCCCAAAAGATGGAATGAGAAAGAAGGATATACTGGGAGAAGTGGAATAGGAGAGGGAGAATGGGGAAAGTCTTCACATAAAAGTTCTGCAAGAAAGAGCTTTTACAATGGAGAGAGAAAAGCAGGGCTGGCAGGAAATGCTTGAACCTCCCTCTTATCAGAATTGGTTTAAAAAAGGTTCAAAAAAGAAGGAATATCTATACGTATTCAGTTATGTACAGAAATGTAGCTTATCCAATAGGGAAATAGTAGGGGAAGAGGATAGGGTGAGGTAATAAAAGGGAAGACAGATTAAGGGTGACAGAAGCAAAATAGACCCTCACCTTCCATCTTAGAATCAATACTAGGTATTGGTTCTAAGACAGAAGAGTGGTAAGGGCTAGGCAATGGGGGTGAAGTGACTTGTCCAGGATCACACAGCTAGGAAGTGTCTGGGGCCAGATTTGAACCCAGGACCTCCCATCGATGAGCCTGGCGCTCCATCCACTGAGCCCTCAGCTGCCCCTCAAAAGGGACAGGATGAAAATGGGATGGAAGGAAATATACTGTAATCATAACTGTCTTTGTGAATGGGATGAGCTCATCCACAAAATGGAAGCAGATAGAAGAACAGATTAGAAACCAAAATCCAGTGATATATTGTTTACAAGAGACATGCTTGAAACAGAAAGATACACGCAGAGTTAAACTAAATTCTGCTGGAGCAGAATATTAATTGTACTAAAAAATAAAAGGTAGGGATAGCAATCATAACTCAAAGTAAAAGTGAAAACATCTAATTAAAATTGATAATCAGGGAAACAACATTTTGTAACAGGTACCATAAACAATGAAGTATTACTAAAAATTTTATAACAAGTTTCTCTGATAAAGGCCTCTTTTCTCAAAATTAGAGAACACTGAGTCAAATTTCTAAGAATAAGAACCATTCCCCAATTGATAAATGGTTAAAGGAGATAAACAGGTTTTCAGAAAAAGAAATCAAAACTATAGTTGTATACAAATTTCTCTAAATCACTATTGATTAGTGAAAGGCAAAACAACGCTGAAGTACCCCTCACACCTATCAGAAACAATAAATGCTGGAAGGGATGAGGGAAAACAAGGACAAGAATGAATACTTGGTGGAGTTGTGAAGAGGTCCAATCATTCCTGGAGAACAATTTAGAACGAGACCCAAAGGCATATACAACCGCTCGAACCTCTTACCCAGCAATAGCTGTACTAGGTTTTGACCCCAAAGCATTCAAAAGGAAAAGACCCTCCTTTTTGAACACAAATATTGATAGCAGCTCTTTTTTGTAGTGGCAAAGAATTGAAAATGGAGGGGGAAGCCCATCAATCAGGAGAATGGCTAAACATGTTGTGGCACATGATTGTGATGGAATAGTGTTGGGCTCTCAGAGATGAGGAAGAGGATGGATTCAGAAAAGCCCAGGAAGACTTCTAGGAACTGATGCAAAGTGAAGTGAACAAGAACCAGGGCAACGTTGTATGCACTGTAATGATGATCAGATGTGGCTACTCTGATTGATACAATGATCCAAGACAGTTCCAGAGGATTCATGATGAAAAATGATCTCTACCTCCAGAGAGAGAACAGATGAACTCTGAGTGCAAATTGAAGTATGATTTTCTCACTTTCTGAAGGGAAGGAGGGAGAGAATTTGAAACTCAAAATTTAAAAAGAAAAGAATTTTCAAAAGAAATAAACAGGGGGCAGCTGGTAGATTGAGAGTCAAGCCTAGAGATGGGAGGTCCTGGGTTCAAATCTGGCCTCAGACACTTCCCAGCTGTGTGACCCTGGGCAAGTCACTTGACCCCCATTGCCTAGTCCTTACCAGTCTTCTACCTTGGAGCCAATACACAGTATTGTTTCCAAGATGGAAGAGAAGGGTTTAAGATTAATAAATAAACAACATAAAATAAAATGAGAGAGTTAGACTACAAAAATAAAATAAAATAAAATAAACTTTTCTAGGGCCAACACTGCAGGTCATTTATTCCAAAGTTCCTCCCAGCGCTGGCACTGCATGTTTTGTATTCTAAGGTGCCTTTCAGGGGCATTTGAGGTTCTCTGTTCTAAAGTCTCTTCCAGCACTGGCATTCCCGATTCTGTATTCTAAAAGACCCAGAACTGGAGGGGTGTCTGAAGCTTTGCTCTCTGTGTCTTCAGGACCACAGGTTTAGGGCCAGAAGGAGCCTGAAATCCAGCTCCTCTGACTCCTGGTCCATGCCAGCCTTCCCTCTCCTCCTCCTCTGAGCCTGGTTTGAGTCCTTTCAATTATCCACCCAAGGCAGGCAGAGAGAAGTCAGGGCCCCCAGGCTAAGCAGATGCTCCCAGGGGTCAGCCAGGCCTCTAGGCCTGGGGCTGGTCCCTGGGTGGCTGAGGGGTTTCTCCTGGGATCTGCCTCGAGTAGGCACCGGAACACCCTGGCTAGAGCCACCCTCTGTGTCATAGTGGCTTGATTTGCTGAGAATTCTGGGAAGGAGGAACTGATACTCCAGTGGTTCCCAATTCCTCCACCTTCCAGATCTCAGAACATAAGTCACAGGCTGCCAGACAGGAAGACATCCCACTTTTTCTAAGGCTCTTAATCACTTCCTGCCCCACCCTGGCCCCGCTTCTGTCTTTCCCTTCCTAGGGGAGGGGGACGCCCTCTGGAGTTGCCTGGGCCAGGGAGGAGGCTGGGGAAAGGCAGGGCTGGCAAAAAGCCGCACGTGTGCCTGCGTCCCAACCATGACTATGCCCACCCTGGCCAGCCCGTTTATCCACCCAACTGTGGCGGAAAACAATTTGGAATGAAGTCTAAAGGTCAACTAGCCCCCTGGAACCCTTCGACCCAGACATCCTGCTGCGATGCAGATACCCCAAGAAAGCAGAGGGCAGAAAGGAGACCCCCGAGGAGTCGGAGCATCGCCGTGCTTGGAGATCAGAGAGCTAGCGGGGGACGCTCAACCAGCCAACGGCATGTTCCTGGGCCAGGAGTAGCGATGGATCCCAGGAACGCAAGGAGGCCTGGGAGCATTTCTGGGAGCTGCACAGACTCAGCCCTCAGGACAGTGAGGATGGAGACAAGAAAAGCCCCAAAGGGAAGCAGCAAGAATGATGACCAGGCAACTGGGGAGGGGTGAGAAAACGCGTCCTCTCCTTTCATTGCAGAGGTGGGGGCCTCTGGGTGCAGAGATGGTCAGAAGTGGTCCAGGCTTGGCATCATCTCTAAAAAAAACTCCACCCTCCTGCTACATATTGGTTCCATGGCAAAAGAAGGGGAAGGGCTGGGCAGTGGGGGTAAGTGACTAGCCCAAGGTCACCCAGCTGGGAAGTGCCTGAGGTCACATTTGAACCTGGAATCTCTCCCATCCAAACCTGACTCTCTACCCACCGAGCCACCTAGCTGCCTCCTGACACTGATTTTAAAAGCTATTTTAAAGAGCCTCATGTCCAAAATGCCCTGTAGGCATGGACTTGGACTAAAAGTGCCTATGCCAGCTTTGGTGATGAGGAAACTAGACCACACTGGAAAAGTCCCTTTGCCTCAGTTTACTCATCTGTAAAATGACTGTAGGTGAGCCTAAATCACGCCCAAGGTCCTTTTCAGCCCCAGGTCTATGGGTCTCTGATTGGTTTCTTTCTTTCATGCCAAGTTCTGATGCCACCTTCTCCAGGAAGCCTTCTCTGGTCTCCTCAGGTATTCCTAGAGCTATGTGTCCAGGTCCCCCCTTGGCCCCATCACTTCCCGGATCCTCCCGGCCAGGGCCCCACTTTGTTTCAAATGGCCCCCCTTCCCCAGCTCCACATGGTTCCAGCAAACCCGGGCCCAGCTGGGCAAAGGCTACCGCTGCCTGGAAGCTGAGCCTGAGCCCCTTGGAGGTGGCTCCTGGCCTGTTGGCCAGGAGCCAGATCTGTACACAGAACGCTCTCGGCTTACAGAAAAAGGCCCCACAGCAGGAAAGGAGCAGCACTCGAACCCAGATCCCTGCCCTTTTCCTTCCTCTACAGCGAGCTCAGGGTCCTACACCAGGAAAGGAGTCCAGCAAACACCCCAGACAAGCCTGCTCCAAGCTAACAGCGCCCTGGCAGGGGCTCCCTCCCTCCTTTGTTCTCCAGTTTCCATTCATTGTGAAATTCCCATTTGCCCCCTCCCTGGTCGTGCCCTGCCCTTCCTTCCTTTGGGCCCTCGGGGTGCGCCAAACACCTCCTGCCTGGCCTGTCTACACTCTCCAGCCACACACGTGCTCCAGGACGGACAGAGAGCATTAGATGCTTGGCGACGCAACTTTAACAACAGGGCAGCCGAATTCATGCTGAGTGGGTGGTGGATAGAACGCGGAAGGTCCGGGCTTAGAACGTAGAGAGGAGCCGGAAGAGAGCCTGGAACCCAGAATATCAGCCCTAGGGCGGACCTTAGAGCAGAGAACAAGGCATGCCAGGGCTAGGGGCGGGGCTTACAACAGGGCGTGTCCTGCGGGGCGGGGCTTATAACGGGGCGTGTCCTGGTTGGGGCGGAGCTTAGAACCAGCAGCTTCGGGGCTTCGAGGGCTCTAGAGCAGGGGATGGATGCTAGAGCTAAAAGACCCAGAAAGGCGCTTACGGGCTCCAAGTCAGAAAGTCCTTCCCTGTCCCTCTGCGGCCCCCATTCTCTCCTCTAGGCGTCATTGGGGGAGGCCTCCGGGGGTTCCGGGTGCTCAGAGGCAGCCTCCACTGGTTCCCAAGCCACGGAGGGGGCGGGGCAGGCTCAGGATCCAGGACCTTCGAGGTCCTCCAGCCAATGGCCGTCCAGCCTTTGCTCAAACCTCATCCCGTAGGGAGGTCATGGGGGAGAATCAACTGTTCCATGGCCCCAGGCCTCAGTTTCATGGCCTGTAAAATGGACTGGATAGCCCTCGGGTCCCTTGGGTTCTAGAAGGCGTATCTGGGCTTTCCAGCGAGAGGGAACCGGAAGGAAGTGGCCTCCTTGGGACGGGCGGCCACGCCTCGCTGGGTTCCTGTGGCCGGACCTTTATCCCTGCTCCGCCCTCTCAGTCTCCCTCCTCAGGTTGTTCTCTCCATGAGCCATTGCCCCCAAGAGGCTGCAGCCCCCTTGGGTAAGGGGTCCAAGGACAGGGGCGCAGGCTCCTCCCCTTCCTTCCCCCAAGGATGCCGCTCCAGGCTGGCACACTCCGGCCTCGAGAGGCTTCTTCCCCAGGAGGGGCTCCGCTGGGGCAGGGCAGGCCTCTTCCAAGCCTCCCACTCCATGTGCTCCCTGCCAGCAAGGCTTGGCCAGCCTTGGCTGTGTGAGGCGCATCAGGCCACAGGCTCCCTCCTTGGCTTCCTGAAGAACAATCCCCCCTGGAGAACCTTTGGGCCACCACTTGGGTGATATTTCCTGAGGAACTATCTTGGAGCATAGCGCTGGGGGGGGGGGGGGGGACTCACCCCCCCTCCATCGCTTTACAGCTGAAGAAACTGAGGCCCAGAAAGCCATTAGAATCAGGTTTCCCGGAAGCCCCGGGCTTGCTCCTCTGGGCATCCCTTGGGATGGCGCGTCCTCCAGGATCCTGGTCCTACTTGTCCCCCCTATGACATCCCCAAGAGACGGTTCTCCTTGAATACCTCCAGCGTCGTGGAGCTCACTACTCCCTGGGCAGCCAACAGCATTCTGGGATGGCTCTGATGGGGCATGGGCTTCCATGACGGTCCTTGGCCTGCCCGCTGAGGGCAAACAGGACCAGGGTGGCCCCTCGTTTGCATCCTTGTCCTTTAGGTCCCTGAAGGGAGCCCTCAGTCCCCCTGAATCCCCTCTTCTCCGTCCTTCCTCCAAGCCCTCTTCAAACTCCGAGGACTGAAGGCCGATCGGCCATCTTTGTCCGAACCCTATGGACGCTCTCTGGCGTCCCCGGCGCCCAGAACCAGACCCAACACTTCAGGCAGGAAGCGAGCCGAGGCAGGGGAGAGTGAGACGATTGATCCCTCCTCCTGGAGCCTCAGCGTCGTGGCATCATGCTATCCCCTCGGTGGGCTCCCTCGAACCCTGCCTCTGCCCGATTCTCGTCCCCCTTCTGTGGGGGGAGTCTGAAGGGAGAAGGAAGGGGAGGGTCTCCCCCGCCACTGCCCTGTGAGCCACCCGGTCCCAGGCCAGGATCGGCCATTGCCTGAAGGACTCAGAAGACCCGAGTGGAGTCCTGACGCCATCACGCCCTGCTTGTGTGAGCTTAGAGGCTCCCCTCCGATTCTCCCCCTGTCAATAGGGACGTTCGCTCTGCCTGTCTGTCAGTTACTGTAGGACAATGTGGGCGGTCAGAGGGCTCTGACTGAAGCCACGAGTCCTGGGTTCAAATCCCTGCTCTTGTTCCCTGCGCGTTCCCAGGCCAGTCCCTAACTGTGTCCAGTGAGGGCTGGACGGCGCGCAGCACAGCGGCTCTGGGCTCCTCCGGCCCAGCCTAGCGAAGGGCCACACGTCTGCAGCCGCAGCCATCTTCCCAGCATCCTCCACGGATCACTGGCACCCGCTTCCTGTTCCCTTCCCAACCCCGTCCGGGCCTGCCACAGCCCAACTCACCGCGGGCCCGGCGTCGGCGTCGTCCACAGACAGGGAGGAGCCGCTCCGCAGCCTCGAGCGCCTCTTCTTCAGCAAGTCGGCATCCCGGATGTGGGAGAAGGAGCCGTGGGCCCGCGGCGGGGGGACGGGCCCCAGACCGGCCTCCCCGTTCACCGAGGGCCGCCTCAGTCTGACCCCAGCAGGCCCCGTCCCGTTCGGGAGCCCGTCCGCGGGGGGAGGTGTCCGGGGCCGGAGCGCGGGGCCTTCAGCCCTGGCTCGGGCCTCCTCCGGGCTCCCGGCGGCCCCATCTGCCTCCTGTCCCGGCTTCCTGGCGGCCACGCCGGGCCCCTTCTCGTCCTCGGCCTCCGTCTCGGCCTCGCCTCTGGCTTCCCGGGCGGGGGCCGCCCCGGCCATGTCGCCGCTGCGCTCGCGCAGGCGCCGTGCCAGGTGGCTGGAGCCGAGGGCCTCGGGCAGCCGCGGCTCGGGGCCGCCCACCCTGTAGGTGCTGGAGCCGCCTCCGCCCTCCAGCTGGACCAGCTGCAGCTCCTGCCCGGTGCAGAAGGCCCGGATCTGGCACAGGTAAGTCATCACGATCAGCTTGTCGGGGACGGCCAGGAGCACCATGTCTGCCGGGTCCAGCAGCCGAGAGACGCCCAGAGCGGCGAAGCCGTCGAAGGCCTGGGGGGCGGCAGGGGCGGGACGGGGGTCACTCCCGGTGACCAGAGGCCGGGCCTCCCTGCCTCCCAGGGACGTGGAGTCTCTTCCTGCCCGGAGCCCCACAGCACACTCGCCTGCTTGTTGTTCTGTTTGATATTCTGTGGGTCCAGGGCTGCAAAGTCACTGCGGGGCCAGAAAGCCGAGGTCAGGGGCCGCACCAGGACCGGGTCCCCGACACCCCCCAAGAGCCTTCTCCGGCAGACACCCCATTTCCCAGGGGAGGAGCCCGAGGCCCCAGAGGGCGGCACGTGCCCGGATCGCATGGCCAGGCCGTGGGCGCCAGAGCCAGGATGCCCCAAGCCCCCTCCCCCGGCGGCCACTCACATCTTGTCCGGGTGGAAGTAGTGCAGGATGGCACAGAATGCCAGCCCGTTGCGCCACGACGTGGTGAAGTTGGTGACCCGCACGCCCGAGTAACCCGCCGTGACCTCTTGGCACCACTCAAGCAGGGACTGGCTAGAGCTCACCTGGGGGAGAAGCAGAGTCAGGGCTGGGACAGGGAGAGGCCGGCCGGGATGCCACCAGCAAGAGAGAAGGAAGCCCTGGCACGGCCCCGGGCACAGGACGCCCTGGTGCTCCAGGGCTGCTCCTAACCCCTGGGGGCCTCGTCTCCTCCCCGAGGACTCTTCAAGGGCTTCCCGAGGGCACGGGTGGCCACGGAGCCTCCTGCCATCCACCGGTGCCAGGCGGAAAGGCACAGCAGAGGGCACCAGCAGCCGTGCCCGGGAGGAAGGGGCAGCATGCCAGACCTGGGCGGCCTGCACCCCCCGCCACCCCCATCCATGCATGAGTCAACTCTCCAGGTAGCTTAGCAGCCCAGACATCCTGATCTTGGGGGGTTAGTGAAAAAGCAGCAGGCCAGGAGGACTCGGGGGGCCACTCTCCCTACCTTGGTGCCCAGGGAAGGCTCCGGGCCTTCCCCCCAGCCCCGAGGCCTCCTGTCCTCTTCGGGCCACTCTTGGCTGGGGGGTGTTGGTGAAGAGAAGGCACGAGAGCCCTGGGCCTCCCCCTCCTCCTGCACTGCAGCGGGGGTCGGCCGGGGGGAGCTGGTGGCCGTGGCCATGGGGGCTTCTTCCCTAGGCCCCCGGCCTGCTGGGGACGCTGGGGCTGGACTTGGCTCCTG
Source organism: Monodelphis domestica (assembly GCF_027887165.1). Lineage (NCBI taxonomy): Eukaryota > Metazoa > Chordata > Mammalia > Didelphimorphia > Didelphidae > Monodelphis > Monodelphis domestica. The sequence goes on from NC_077232.1 coordinate 7,649,133, forward strand.
GACAGGCCCCTCAGACTCTGGCTCTGCTTCTGACTCCTCCCCCGAACCCAAGAGTGCACACCCAGTCACTTCCTCAGCTGAGGTTCCCTTCCTAGGCATCCTAATCCTGGCCTCCCTCTCCCCAGGCCCCAGGATCCCAGCCCCTGGGTCCTCGCTCCCTAGTATCTCAGCCTCCATTCTCTGGGCTGCCAGTGTCCCAGCCCCTGCCTCCTCAGGCTCTGGGGTCCCAGCCTCCATCTCTAGTATCTCAGCCTCCATCTCCTCAGGCCCTGGGGTCCCAGCCTCCATCTCTAGTATCTCAGCCTCCATCTCCTCAGGCCCTGGGGTCCCAGCCTCCATCTCTAGTATCTCAGCCTCCATCTCCTCAGGCCCTGGGGTCCCAGCCCCTGGGTCCTCGCTCCCTAGTATCTCAGCCTCCATTCTCTGGGCTGCCAGTGTCCCAGCCTCCATCTCCTCAGGCTCTGGGGTCCCAGCCTCCATCTCTAGTATCTCAGCCTCCATCTCCTCAGGCCCTGGGGTCCCAGCCCCTGGGTCCTCGCTCCCTAGTATCTCAGCCTCCATTCTCTGGGCTGCCAGTGTCCCAGCCCCTGCCTCCTCAGGCTCTGGGGTCCCAGCCTCCATCTCTAGTATCCTAGCCTCTATCTCCTCAGGCCCTGGGGTCCCAGCCTCCATCTCCTCAGGCCCTGGGGTCCCAGCCTCCATCTCTAGTATCCTAGCCTCTATCTCCTCAGGCCCTGGGGTCCCAGCCTCCATCTCTAGTATCTCAGCCTCCATCTCCTCAGGCCCTGGGGTCCCAGCCTCCATCTCCAGTGTCTCAGCCTCCATCTCCTCCATCCCCAATAGCTCTGCCTCCACCTCCCCATGTCCCAGGACTTTGCCTCCTATTTCCTCAGTCCCCAAAGTCCCAGAGGCCATCTCTGTCCCTGTCTGTTCAGGCCCCGGCCTCCCAGCCCCCGTCTCCCCTTTCCCCCCTGCCTCACCTCTGTCCTCAGCCCCCAGGATATCAAGTGTCAATTTCTCAGTTCCTGTCTCTTCGTTCTCTACTGTTCTAGGTTCTGTCTCCCTGGTCTCCAAAATCCTAGCAGTTCCCTCATCCCCTACTACCCCGGCTCTTGCCTTCTTAGCCCCCAATATCCCAAGTCCCCTACACCCCCCAGTCTCCGGCTCAACTTCAGGCCCAGGCCCCATCTCTTCATTCCCCCCCAGCCCAGTTTCTGCCTTCTCTGTCATCACTGCCTCAGATGTCACTCTCTCAGTTGCTGTCTCTGTAGTTTCTAACACCCCAGATTCTGTCCCTTTCATTTCTAATGTTCCAGATTTTGTCTCCCCATTCTCCAACACCCCAGCTTCCTTTTCCTGAGTCCCCAACACCCCAGCTTCCTTTTCCTGAGTCCCCAACACCCCAGCATCCTTCTCCTGAGTCCCCAACACCCCAATGTCCTCCTGGGTCCCCAACACCCCAATGTCCTCCTGGGTCCCCAACACCCCAGCATCCTTATCCTGGGTCCTCAATACCCCAGCTTCCTTCTCCTGTGTCCCTAACATCCCAGCTTCCTTCTCCTGGGTCCCCAACATCCCAGCTTCCTTCTCCTGTGTCCCTAACATCCCAGCTTCCTTCTCCTGGGTCCCCAATATCCCAGCTTCCTTCTCCTGAGTCCCCAATGCCCTAGCTTCCTTCTCCTGGGTCCCCAATACCCCAGCTTCCTTCTCCTGTGTCCCTAACATCCCAGCTTCCTTCTCCTGGGTCCCCAACATCCCAGCTTCCTTCTCCTGAGTCCCCAATGCCCTAGCTTCCTTCTCCTGGGTCCCCAACACCCCAGCATCCTTCTCCTGGGTCCCCAACATCCCAGCTTCCTTCTCCTGAGTCCCCAATACCCTAGCTTCCTTCTCCTGGGTCCCCAACATTCCAGCTTCCTTCTCCTGGGTCCCCAACGCCCCAGGCCCTGTCTCCTCAGTCCCCAGGTCCTTAGCCCCCACTCCCTTGAGTGCCTGAGCCTCCCTTCCTATCTCTTCAGTCTCTAACTCTGTCTCCCTCGTCCCCAGGATCTGGACTGCTCTTTGCTCTTCCTCATCCTCAGGCCCAGCCTCTGCCTCTGCCTCCTCCCCACTGCTCAGTGTCGCAGCCCCCAAGTGCTCAGGCCCGCTCAGGCCAGCCCCGGCCGCCCCCCGCCTGTCAGTGCCCCTCGGCTGAACTGCAGTCTTGCTCACCTGGGCGGCGGTGCCTTCAGCTGCTGTGGCAGGGACCCCCAGCGCCCCCGGGCCCTCTGGGACCCTCTGCTCTGCTCGCCCACTGTCCTTGCCCTGTTCTGAAGTCCCGGCTATGCCCCAAGGAACCTCCCTGGGGCCCTCCCTGGCTCCAGCCTCAGCCCCAGGCTCAGCTCCTTCCACTGGGCCAGGGGCTTGCGGGCCCTCATTTTCCTGCTCTGACTCCGGGGGGGCCGCAGGGCCGAGGCCCCGGATGCCAGACGCCTGCCCTTCCTCAGCTGCTTCCCCAGCCTCTGGCCTCCTCATTTCTTGGATTGAAGTTGCTTCAAGGGGAACCTCAGCAGAAGCTGCTCCTGCCTGGGCCTCCTCGGCTCTTCCGGGGGCCTCTAGCCCCTTCCCAGCCTCCTCGGTGACCTCCTGGGCCTCTGTTGCTGGGGCCTGGGGCCCCCTCCCAGGCTCCTCTTTGGTGTCCGCTGCCTGCTCCAGCCCTGCCTCTCTGGCCTCTGGCTCCTTCCCAGCTGCCTCCTCCTCCTTTCTGGCCTCCATCCCCCTTCCAGCCCTTGCTCCTGGGCCCTCCATCTCCCCTACGCCTTGCGCGGTCTCCTGGGTCTCAGCTGCACCCCCATTTCTGTCCTCCCGGGCCCCTTCCTCTCCTCCTCTTTGGAGTCCTTCCTGGGAAGCCCCCCTGGCTCTGGCCCTCCCTCGGCCTCTCTCTCCTGCTCCGAGCTCTTCCTGATGGGCTCCCCCTCCAGAAAGGGGCCTGGCGCTGGGGCCAGCCTGCTCCCCTGGGGGGTCCCCTGGGGCTTCCTCCTCATTTGCTGGAGGGGTTGGGTGCAGGGGGGTGGCGGCCACTCTCCTGAGCCGGGGGGCTGGGATGGGGGACTCCTCCAGGGGTTGCCATGGGGACCTGGGGGAGACAGGATGGAACAGGGTTTCAGGGTGAGCCTGGGAGGCCCGGCTCCCCCCCATTCTTTTGGGCTTGGAACTTCCCACTTGAAACCAATTGAGCCACCGAGGAGGAAGCAGGGAGGGTCAGAAGAGGTGCCTGGAGAGGGGGCCGGGCCTGGGCCCAGCTAAGAGGGAAGTGATGGGAAACAGCATTTCCTGGCAGGGGGAGCAGGGCCGGAGGGGGAGGGGGAGAGGGGTGGGGGGCTCGGGGCCCCCCCGCTGGCCTCCAAGGCCCTCACCTCGGCTCCGTACAGGGTCCCTGGGGGGGCTGGGTCTCGGAGCCGGTCCTGCCCCCGGCCGCTTCCGTCTCCGCCCTGGGCTGGCCCCCCGGGCTCGGCGGGCCTCCGTGCCCCCTGCCCCCCTGGCCCCGAGAAGCCCTGACAGGGGGCGCAGGGACAGGGGCACTTACAGGGGCTGGGCTGGGCTTCTTTGTGCCACCCTCCTCCAGGGAAGCCTGAGGCGGCTGGGCCAGGGCAGCAGGCTGGGCAGGGGCGGCCACTGGCAAAGGAAGGGATGGAGCGATGAGGATGGCTCAGCTCGAGTCCTTCGGGGTGCCCCTGCCCCCCCCCGGCCCCCAGGCCTCACCTCCCTTCCTGGATGTGGCCCCGGAGCCAGGCCTCCCTCCTTCCTCCTCCTCTCGCAGAGGGCTCAGCTCCCGGGATGGATCTGTGGGTGACACGGGGGAGGGGAGGGGTGAGGCCGGGCCGGTGGGGCCCCCCAAAAGACCGGCCCCTCCCCCAAGAAGAGAGCCGAGGCCGTACCTGGCAGATGCCCCAACCTCGGGGCTGCGGCCCGACCTACAGAGATGGAGGAGAGACAGGCAGAGATAGAGGAGGCTGGGGGGGGACCCCGGAGCTCCGAGGAGCCCGTCCCGCCTGGAACGCACGAGGGGCCTCACACCCACCTGGCTGAGCGGGCCTGGCGCAGGCCTCGGCAGCACCCTGGCCCCCGGCCTCCTCTTCATCACTCTCAGCAAAGTCCTCCAGGTTCCCCACATCGCTGGGCTTCACACTCATCAGACTGGCCAGGCTCTGCATGTCGTCATCCCTGAGGGCAAGAGCCGGCTTCAGGGAGGCCCTGGCCCTGCCATCTCCCCCCTCTGGGCCTTTGCAGAGGCTGTGCCCCCTGCCTGTGGGGCTCTCCCAAGCTCCCCTGAAATGGGGCCGGCCCAGGGCATAGAGCCGGGCTTGGAGACGGGGCCCGGCTGGCTTCCAGTGTGGCTCAGTCCTGCCTAGCCCAGTGGCCCTCCCGCCTGGGCAGCCACCTAAGAGGGAGGGGGAGGTCGAGAACAGGAAGCGGCATCTGCTGCCTCCGGCCGGCCGGGCACTCACGTGGCTCGGCCTTCCCTGACCAGGACGCCAGACAGGCTCAGGCTCAGCTCGGCGTTCAGCACCTTCACGGACTTGGGCTTCAGCTTCAGCCGGAGGGGCGTCAGGGAGGGGACGGGCCCGGCGTACCGGGACAGGTCCACGTCCACGGCGGCCAGCACCTTCCGCTGCCCCTTGGACTCCTGGACAGGGAGGCCGCCGTGAGGCCGCTGCCCGCCCCCACCCGACGGACCCCGGGGGAGGGGTCTGGGCAGCCTGGCGACAGGCACCTGGGCAGGAGTGTGGTCAAAGCTCTGGCTGCTGGCTGGCCTCGTGTGTGCCACCAAGCGGGGATGAGCCCTCTCTGGGGTCCCTTCGAGGTCTAGAGCCTCCTCGAGGCGCCCCTCATGGGCCTCAGTTTCCCCCCCTGTAAAATGACGGGGTTGGCCCAGACAGCCCCAAATCTAGGCGCTTCCCTGTGGGTAGCCCGGAGGACGGAGGCTCCCGGAGGGCTCCTCGGCCCGGCCAAGCATCTCTCACGCAATCTGGCCGCTGGACGTCGGTAAGTGACCCTCCCGCAGCACACAAGACGGTCAGATTCACTCACATTCTCAATGATGAACGTCCATTCCTTGGCCTCGTACTGCTCCACGTGGGGGTCCTGCGGGGGGTCAGGAGCAAGAATGAGGGGCGACACATGGGGACGAGGGGGGACTTGGGGTATTCGCTCCGGACACCTCTGGGACCCTCCATTTCCTCTGCCTTCAGGAGCCTTGTTTCCCTCGCTGCCTCCCAGGGTGTCCTGGAGAGCCAGGAGGGGTGCGGGGGGAGCCAGGGCCAGAGGTGAGGGGTGGCCTTCCTCTGGGGAGCGTCGGCCCCGGGCACTGCCCACCCCAGTGCTCTGTTGAAAACTACGAGTCCCACCAGCTTGCAAAATATAGACCAAGGCAGGGGCAGCTGGGTGGCTCAGGGGAGAGAGCCAGGCCCGGAGAGGGGGGTCCTGGCTTCAAATCTGGCCTCCGACCCTGGACAAGTCCCTTAACCCACATGGCCCAGCCCTGACCACTCTTCTGCCTCGGAGCCAAAACTGAGGACCGATCCCAAGACCCCCTTCAAAGACGAGGCTCCCCTCGGGAGGCCTGGAACACACCAGCCTCCCCCCAGGAGGGGGGAGAAACATAAGTTGTACACCAGGAGCAGAGATAGCAATGATGAGGCTTAGAGGACATCCCTGGAGTCATGAAGGCCTGAATTCAAGTCCTGCCTGATGGGACCAGTGACCCAGGAGGGATCACATAGGCCCCAGGAACCTCTGTGAGACTGAAAGGGAAAGAAGCCTTGGAAAGCAAATGAGCTCAGATATGGAAAGTCCTTGGCACAGTTCTTGACACAGGAATTTAAAGCATTTAATAACCCCTCCTTCCTTCCCTCCTTCCTTCCTTCCCTCCCTCATTCCTTTCCTCTCTCCTTCCTTCCTTCCCTTCCTCTTTCCTTCCTTCCTTCCCTTCCTTCCTTCCTTCCTTCTCTCTTTCCTTCCTTCCTTCCTTCCTTCCTTCCTTCCTTCCTTCCTTCCTTCCTTCCTTCCTTCCTTCCTTCCTTCCTTCCTTCCTTCCTTCCTTCCTTCCTTCCTTTCTTCCTTCCTTCCCTTTCTCTTTCCTTCCTTCCTTTCTCCTTCCCTCTCTCTCTCCCTCCCTCCTTTTCTTCTTTCATTGATTCAGGGAACTTCCTACTCTGCAGAATTCAGAAATGTGAGTATTCTTTTTCTCTCCTAGACTCTGAGCTCCATGGTGGCTGGTTCTGGGTCCAATCAGAACTTGGTGTCTCCCCCCTCCCCAGAGCCAAGCAGACAGTAAGTGCTTCAGAAACACTTGCTGGGCTCAGTCAGGAGCGCTGCTGCCTCCTGCATGCCCCCAATTCCTGTTGGGCTCCCCTGTTACTACTTGCCTAGTTCCCTGAGGGGAGAGGGGACACCGATGGGGGCTCACCCGATAGAGGGTCACCGAGATGTCCACGTTCTCTGGCACCATCCATACCACCATGCCTCGGTAAGGGTTCTGGATCCCAGGCTGCCAGCTGTGGGCCTGTGGAAAGATGTCTGAGCCCCTGAGCAGCCCCCCAGCCCCCCGAGGCTCTGCCACCCAAATGCTAGGAGCCCATGCAGACTGGTGCAGAAATGGGGAGCCTCAGGGTCTTGGGGGCCTCACCTTGGAGCAGATGCGCCGGTTCCTCCGGGTCCACACCACCACCAGCTTGTCTGGCTGCCTGAGGGGCAACAGTGGGCAGAGGAAGGGGGAAGCTCAGAAGGGTTCCCCCAAACCCCCCCACTATTTGTGACACCACAGAAGGGAAGGGTCAGACAGCTGGTTCCCTTATCTTGGGGCCCAGTCTTAGGGCGGAGGCTCTGGGGCAGGGTGGAGCATGGGGGCAGTAGGGCAAAGGGTGGAAAGAAAGGGGGGTGAAAGGGGAGGAGAGAGGGCAGGCAGGCAGACAGAAGCAGAAAGTGCGAGGGGGCCGGACAAGTGCCCGCAGTGCACAGCCACACTAAGAAATGCAGGGGAAAGGTGTGTTGGGACCGAGCTTTGCTCCAGCTCCTTGGACGGTGGCAGAGGACTTCGGGCTGGGGAGGAGCTCCACCTGAGGGCTCTCTGCAGGAGGGGGACAGGCCTTCCTCCTCTGGTCAGAGGGGAGAAGGAAGGACATGGCCCTGCCCTGCCCCCTTATATTCATTCATTTGATAAATGTGCTGCCCACCGCATGCAGGGCACAAAGGCCTGCCAGGATGAGAAATGGTCCAGGCCTCCATGGCATTTACAGGGTGGGGTTGGGCACCGATCAGGGAAGGGGGAGGTGACATTCGAGTTGTTAGACATTCAGTAAAAGTGGAGAGGGAATGGGGGCAGCTGGGTAGCTCAGTGGATTGAGAACCAGCCCTAGAGACGGGAGGTCCTAGGTTCAAATCTGGCCTCAGACACTTCCCAGCTGGGTGACCCTGGACAAGTCACTTGACCCCCATTGCCTAGCCCTTACCACTCTTCTGCCTTGGAGCCAATACACAGTATTGACTCCAAGACGGAAGGTAAGGGTTTAAAAAAAAAAAAGTGGAGAGGGAAGGCACAGCCTGAGCAAAGGCACAGAGGTGGGAGAATTGGGGGCAAGTTGGGGCAGGACACAGTTTGGCAAGAATGAGATAAAGCGGGAGGGTGGGGGGTAAGGCCCCAGACTGGGGAGGCCTCAAAGGCGGAGAAGAGGCAGGGGCAAAGTGAGATTCCCATCCTCTCCTCAAAGCACCCCCTCAGAGGCCCTCAAAGGCGAGCAGCCTTTGTTGGGGAGTCTCTCTGGGGGCAGGTCAGCAGTCCGGTCGGCACTGTCTCAGGCTGGGGCACTGCCAAGCTGGAATGGGAGAAGGGACTGGCCCTGACACAAGCAGGTGCCCCTGCCCATCAGCCTGCCAGGCACCGCTTGGGCTGGGGCAGGGGTGTTGGGTTGCCCCCCCCAAGCTAGCTCTTGGCCCAGGGCCCCTCGATTGCTGGGTCCCCACTGGCCCCTGCTGGGGGGATCACCCGTGGCTGGTCTGAGAGCCTGGGAATGGCAGGACCCGAGGGTGGAATCCTAGTCTGAGGCTGGGCCTTCTATGGAGGCCCACTCCCATGGGAGGACGGGGCAGATGATTCCCAGCTCCGGGAGGGACGGGCACCTCCTGGCTCCCTAATCCGACCCACCCAGGCTCTGCCCAGCCCCAAGGCCGCTCAGCTCTGCCCTGTGCCTGGCTCGGCATCGTTGCTCCCAGAATCCCTGCCCAGATGATTATCCCCCTCGATGGATGAGCAAAGTGAGGTTCCGAGAAGAAATGACTCAGCCAGAGCCACCCAGCCACTGAGCGGCGGGCAGGGGGCAGGCTCAGGCGGCAGAGCGGCTGTCACGTTGGCCTCCCCTCCCCAGGCCCCTCGGGCTGTGAGGCCTAATTTTAGCCCCCTGGAGGGGCAGGATGGGGAGAGGGGCCGTCGCAGCTGCAGCCCTAATCCTGGCTCCGGAGGGGAAGCTGACACCCGGCCTGCCCAGGGTATATTTAGGCTATGACGAGGGGACACGAAGCAGCTGGAGGGGGCCCGCTGCCAGGAAGCCACCTGGCCTTGCCTGGGGCTGGGTCACCCCCACCACAAGGGGAGCTCCGGCCCTCTCCTCTGGGCTCCCCAAAGCTTCAGCCCCCCCACGCCCTCTGCCTGCCCAAGTCCTGCCAGGCCCCTTTAAGTCCTTGTCTCCTCCTCTTCCCTTGCCTCTCTCCAGGCTCAGTTTCCCCTTTTAAGGACATTTCAGAGAAAGCTCTCATCCTCGGGGCTCCCCGCCCTGCCGGGCGCCGTTGCCCACTCTCCGCCTCAAAAGAGCTGCCGGGCCGGTCCCCCAGCCTGCTGCAGCACCCGCCCCCCAGGCCGGACCCCCGGAGATGTGCCATTCCTTCTGAACCCCACCCTGAGCCAATCCTCATTCCTTCAGAAGGGAAGGGGGGCGGGCCAGGAGGGGGCAAGAGGACAGGGCGCTTCTGCAGGGTTTCCCCTTCCTCCACCCCGTTCTGAGTGGCCAGAGCAGCCAGCTGCCCAGCGTCCCCCCTCGTCCATCCAGAAGGCAGCTGGGCTGAAGAGCCCTGTCCCCCAGGAGGCCCTCCCTCAAATGCCCCCTCCCTCTGGGGTGAGGGAGGGGCCCCCAAGCCTCCCGAGAGCCCCACTTTTGAGGAGGGCAGAAGCTTGTGGCAGGGAGACCCCCCTGCCCTAAGGAGGGGAAGAGCAGAGGGTTGCCATGAAAAAGGGCACCGGTGCCAGCCTGGGAAGAGGGCACAGTGGGAGGGCATGGCGGCACGGCTGCCAGAGGGAGCCTGGGGCCAGCAGGGGCCGCGCACACTCACCATTTCTTGGTGCACTCCACCACCAGCTCCTGGTAACACGCCACGAAGTGAAACTTAGCTGCGCGTTTGCCCACGCGCTGGAGCCGCTTCCACACGGAGCTCATGGCCCCTCCGCTCCGGCCCCCCTCCCCTCAGGTGCGCCTGGGCAGGCTCCGCAGCTCCATCGCGGGCACAGCGGCCCGGCCGTCCCGTCTAGTCCGGGGCAGCTCGGAGGACCAAGCCCCGGCCCCGGGCTCTGCTCTGGCCCAAGCTCCGGGTCCGCGCCCGGGTAGCTGCGGTGCGCTCTGAGGGAGCCGACTGGGCGCCCGTTTCCTGGAGCCGCACCCCCCCCCCCCACGGAAGGAGGGCGGGGAAGGGGGAGGGGCGGGGCGGGGGGGGGGGCTGGCCCTGGGACCTGGAGCCCCGCAAGGCCAAGGGGCGGGAGGTGGGGGAAGGAATTCTGCAGGCGGGGCGGGCTGTCAGGGAAGGCTGGTTGGCCCGCCCCTAAGGGGCTCTGCCCGCTCTAGGGGGGTCGCCGCAGGGTCCCCTGGGTGGGCTCGGGAGGGGACTGACTACGTGAGGTCTGCCCGCGTGGGCCGAGTCTGTGCTGTGGGGGGGAGGGGAGAGGTGCGCTCCGGGTCATTGCTGTCCTTTTAGACCGTTAGGAGGGGGGGGGGCGGAATGACAGCCTGTTCAGGAGCAGAGCCCGGAGGGTTTGTGCGTGTGTGCGCGGGGTGTGCCCGGCCCTTCGTGGGAGTTTCCCGTGGACTGGCTCTTGGTGTGAATTCGCACCGGTTCAAGCGGGACTGGGCGACGCGAATGGGCTGGCCAGATTCCTGGGAGTCAGCCAGAGCCCGACTCCCACCTCTGAATGACGGGGCGCTACGGGGCTAAGCGATGTCTTATTGCCAGAGTGGCCGAGAGGTGCCCCCTGCGACGGGGAAGGGAGTTTCCTCCGACGGAACCTCCCTGGAGCCGTGAAACCCCGCCAGGTCCCTCGTCCTGTCCCTGAGAGAAAGGGGGTTTCCGATGTCAGGGGGACAAACATGGCCGCCGGAGGGGAGGGGGAAGGGATGGCAGGGCGCGAGCTCCCTCCACATACAGCAAGTAATGTGTCAGAAGAGCCTGGACACGAAATTTGGAAGCTGCCCTCTCACCCTAACTAGGTGTGGGACCTTGGGCAAGTGACGTCATCTGCCTCCATTTCCTCATTTGTAAAACGGGGGTTGCCTGTGGGACCCACTTTAGGATTGTTGTGAGGCCTAAAGAAGGCAATGTATACACAAGGGGCAGCTGGGTGGCTTAGAGACGGCAGGTCCTGGGTTCCAATGTGGCCTCAGACACTTCCCAGCTGGGTGACCCTGGGCAAGTCACCTAACCCCGCTGGCCGCCCTCTTTCCGCTCTTCTGCCCTGGAGCCAATACACAGTGCTGATTCTAAGATGGAAGGAGTGCAAAAGAAGAGCGGGTAGACTCCGATGGCCGGTTTCTGTTCTGTTCTCTCCAGGGCCTCTCGAGTGCCTGGAGATCAGAGGCTGAGCCCGGAGAATTATTCCCCCACGCCCTTCACTCTCACGGCTGGGGAGGGAGGCAGGGCTTTGTGGCAAGGCGAGTGGGGCTTCAGGGCTGTTTCCTGGTGTGTGCGCGGAGGGGGTGCTGCAAAGCTGGGTGTGGCAGCTGGGTGCAGACTTCTGAGAGCTGCGAGGCTTTGGAGCTCCAGCTTTGCCAGGGGGGCCTGGATGAAGAAGGACTTTGGAATGTGTTTTAAGTATCTGCAAACTCCCCCTCCCCCCTAAATCGGCGGGGCTGCCCTCTCTCTGGGCCGGCGCGGCCATCCAGCTCTCCCTCCTTGGTTGCAGCCCCTCAGCTTGTCCCTCCCTCCTCACGAAGGCCCCCAAAGATGGGTCTGGGAGTGGAACCCTCACTTCCTGCCCCAGCAGGAGCCCCAGCCTCGGCTCCAACTCCACCCCCACACTGGGTGGAAAGTTTCTCTCCTCAAGATGACGGTTCCTTCCGCTTCCTCCCCCCTCCATCCCCCTTGGCTCCAGATGGGGGTCAAATTGAGCCAGGAGGCCCTTCAGAGATCTGGTCCAGCTTACTCATTTTTACAGGGAAGGAAATGGGGGCCCAGAGAGGGGGAGGGCTTCGTCCCAGCTAGCACAGCCCCGGCCCGTTAGGGGCAGAACGGGGATTCGAGCCCAGCCCCTCAGACTCCCAGCCTGGCAAGTGGCACCCACTGCCGGTCACAAAGCGCCAGCTGCGCTCTTCCAGCCCCACCTGCCGGCAGAAGGAGATGCTACAAGTCGTCCGTCACCCCTCGCACCTTTTCCCATCTTTCTCTTACAAAAGACAAGCGCTGAGCAGAGATAAGAGCCGTTTATTTGTGGGCGCCGGGCCAGGGCCCCAAGAGGTGACGGCCTGCCGCGGCGCTCCTACCCAACGGCCAAGCCGGTGCTATACACGTAGCTACGGCTTGCTGGCCGCTACTCCTACTGGGGGCAGCGTTCAGTGGATTCTGGAGCCGAGCCCTTTGCCGTGCGCTTTGCCGCTCTAGCAGAGCCAGCTGGCCTCCTCTTGGATCTGGGTGCAGGCTGGCTGGCGGCGGCGGGGAGGCTCTGGGGATCTGTCCGAGGTGCCCAGGATAAACTTCCTCGGACGCTCCTCCCCCTTGCGCGAGTGAGCGGCCTCTAAAGAGCTGAGCTTATCTACCGGCCGGGGAGGCCTGGAGGTGCAGCAAGGGGGTGGGGCGAATCCCCCAGTGGCTGGGGCTGCAGCTGGGTGAGCAATAAACTGGAGCCTGGATCTCTTCTGAGTCCCTTTTTCTCCTCTGAGAGACGCCTGGAAGAGAAGGGAAGGAAGGAGGGAACCAGCTTCTCCCACCCAAGGGCGCCAGCCATTCCCGTAACTAGCACAGTGAAAGAGCGGAGCCGGAGCTCCGGGAGGAAGAGGGGATGTGTGTGTGCGCGCGCGTGGAGCCGCGCGCGACCCGGGGTGTGTTGGGGGAGGGGGAAACAGGAGGGCATGGCTGGGCCTCCAGAGGGCACCAGGGACCCGGGTCTGTCCTCAGAGACTGAATGAGTCCTGGAGCCACTTGTCCCGGGAATTGTGAGTCTGGGGCACTCTGAGGGGGGGCGGGTCCCGGGGGAGGCTGCAGTCCGGCGGCTCGTCGTCATCATCCGAGAAGCCGGTGTCCGGAGGGTAAGAGCTGTCCGAGTGCAGGGACGAGGACATGTCCTGGCAGACGCTCATGTCCTGGCACAGGTGCTTGTAGTCTTGGATGGACTCGTGCAGGGAGCACAGCTGGCACAGCAGAGACATGTCGAGCTGGCGCAGGCCCACCTGGAGAGGGGCAGGGCGGAGGGAAGCAGACCCTGTGGGTAGCCTGGAAAGTGTGACGACGGCACACCTGAACCCCGCCATCCTGGCTGGGAGATCCCGGCGGCCATCTCGCCCCCCCCCCCCCCCCCCCCCGGCGGAGCAGCCCCTGGGCATCGTGCTCTCTCACTAGCACCTCTGCCCTGTCATCCTGCTTCCCTATGGCAGCCCCTCTTCTCCATCCTGGGCCCTCCATCACAGCACAGCCTGGTCAGCCATCCTGCGTCCCCATCGCAGCCCCCTCCCCCCACCGTCCTGGGTCCACTGCAGCACCGCTTGACCATGCATCCCGCTTCCCTCCCCATCACTGCACACCGTAAGCATCCATCCTGCCGCACGGGTCCCCCCCCCTCCCCCGCCGCCGCCCAGCCCTTCCCTTCCCAGGCCTCCCCGCACCATCTCCTTCCGCAGCACTGCCAGCGCCGAGTCCAGGTTGGCTGGGCGGCGCGGGGGCTGCGGGGGCCCCTCGGGGGCGCGGCCGGCCCTACTCAGTTCATCCTGAATACGGTTTCGTTGGCTGTAGACGCGCTCCAGGTCCCGCCACGAACCTCCGCTCGAGTTTAGGAGGCCGCTGAGCCCCCGGGGCAGCGGCGGGAGCCCCTCCAGCGGGCAAGCCGAGGGTGTGGGCGCGGGCGCAGGGCTCCCCGGCAGCCCGTTCATGGGCGCGGCGCGGGGGACCAGCGAGGAGGGTCCCCCGCCTGCCCTCCTCTTTCTCCTCCTCCTCTGGCCGCACGGCCCCGGCCCCGGCCCCGGCCCGGCCCGGGCGCCGCAGCCCCACCGAGTGCCGGCTTTGTTCGGCTCCGGAGAAGCCCCACCCTGCGCCCCCTCCCCTCAGCAAGGGGGAGGAGCCTCTTGTAAAAGGAAAACCGATCGTCCGAGCGGCTCCCCACGGCGTTGCGGGACCAACACCGTAGCGGGGCTGGCACCCCGGGGTAGAGTCTGAAAGCCGAGTTTGGGGCGGGAGGCGAGAAAGCAAAGGATTCTCCCCAGCCCCAGTCTTCCAGGGTCGACCTGAAGGCAAGCCCAACAGGGAGAAAACGGGAAGGTCGCTGCTCCTTTAAGGCGGGAGGAGGGCTGGAGAGGGGCTGCCCTTGCTTTCCCTCAGGGATCACACACCCCCATTGGCCTTTTTAAAGGGCTACTTGGTCCACCTTCAAGCAGGACGCCCACTCCGAGAGCCCCAGAGAGCCCCCGACTCATTTTCTTCACCTGCAGAGCGGGCGGGTTCAACCCCTGAACTCCGGGGTCAGTTTGGACACTCAGGCCCGGGGATTTCTCATTCTGGGATGGAGTTGGTCTCCGGGGGCCCCCTGGGCCTCTCCACTGCCCCAGGCTCCCTTTGCCAGCCCCGACCCTGGCCCGCTTTATAGTATGGTATATGAGGGAAGTTAGCCCCGGCTTCAAATTCCAGTCGCACTTGGGGGGGGGGGGGGGCCACAGAGGCACTATTTTTATTCAGTATTTTCCCCTCTACCTCACCCAGTTTGGCTTTTCAATGGCCAAGGAACTTCAGGCCACACCTCCCCGGGGCTGGCTTCCTCATCTCTATCAGGAGGCTCTCCCTACAGTTAAGGAGGCACAGGGGCACTGTTGGGCTCTGGGGCATCTCCTGCTTCATCTCATTCCAGGGGGGCAATTACCTCCCACGGGAAAGGGCCAGAGTTGGGAAAGCCTCTCAGGATTGAGACCACTGAATGGGGGGGGGGGGGGGCTTATTTCACCTGTAAGATCACTGAGGGCCACCCGTGAAATGAAGCCATACTAGCTTCTGTGCCCGGCCCTGTGACCCCCCCCCTCCCATGGAAAGCTAGAATACCTAGACTAGAACAGAACTGGAGAGACAGAGGAAGGCAGCCCCTGATTGGTAGCAGAGCAAGAGGGGACACAAACCACAGGTAGCACGAGTGGGCCGAGGCAGAGGGAAGAAGGGACAAAGCACACGAGGGCAGTTATTTTTTCTGTGCCTTTCTCTTGCAGCTATTCACAATAAATCCTGGACAAATCCGCTAGACAAGTCCAAGGCCCTGGGGCCCCTGCTCTTCCCAAAGACCCCTCACTGTTGCAGCTGCCGAATCCCCTGCAGGGCCTCAGCACAGACTCGGATCAGGGTGCAGAGCTGAATGCTTCCTTCCAAAGAGGTGCTGGGGCCCAGTTCTCCCGAGGCCCAGGCGAGTTTCTGAAGTAGAGCCGACTGTGAGGTTGCCAAGACATCTGGGGCCAGAGATGCTGTGGGAGCCAAGGTGGGAGAAGGCCCCTGGGCAGCCCTGAGCCCTGCAGCTGCCCCCTCACAGTGCTCTGGCCGGGGGACAGGGGGCTGTGGGGCTGGTCGAGAAGCAGTGGGGAGCTCTGAGGAGGCTAGCTGATGTTCACGGGCTTGGGAGAGAGCAGCCTGGGCATTCAGAGCTAGAAGGAAGAGGATTATCACAGGGGAGAGCAGCAGGGCATTAGCCCTTCAAGGCTGCTCCCCCACACTGGGGTGGATCACCCCCTTGCCTACAAAACCCCAGGATCAAACTGAGGAGTCATCCCCTCAATCACCCTAGTCCTCCTGACCCAGAAACTGCATCTTCTCAACCTCTGGAGTACCCAGGTCAGAGTCACAAAGGACCCCCAGAACCCCCTCACCTGGGTTATCCTTGTCCACGTCTGAATTCAGCTCCTGACAAGCTACACAGTAAGTTTTCCGCTGTTTGTCTTGGAGTAAAATGGTCTGGAGAAAAGTCAGAGAAAGGTTCTGCTAGTCTCTGTGACCCTTCTAGTGCTGGGCAAATGCTCAAAGGAATGAACGCGGGCTAGGAAAAGCTCCCCCTCTGCGGACAACCGCCCAGACCCATGCTTACACTTGCGCAGAACAGCTGGGTAAAGGATAAAGAGATAGGCAGACCCAGTCGGTCACTCTACGGGGAGGAGGACCAAGAGGGCTTTAGGAAGGAATCTGAAGGACACTAAGGGGCAGTGCAGTGGCCCAGAGGATAGAGCACCAGGTCTGGAGTCAGGAAGAGATAGTTGATCCTGGGCAAGTCATTTAACTCTGTAAATGAACTGGTGAAGGAAATGGCAACCCCTCCCTCATCTTTGCCAAGAAAACCCCAAAAGTGATCACAGTGGGCAGGTAGTTATGTCGACTCTCCATTATGTACCCCTCTCCTCTCCTCCCCCACCATGGGTTCCAGGGGGCGGGGCCAAGGAGGGCCGTCGGTTCTCCCCCGAGCACCCTCTCCCTGGCCCGGCACGCACCCCGCAGTCCTGGCACGTGTCCCCCAGCATGCGGTAGCCGCACAGCAGGTAGTCGCCCATAAGGCGGGAGATGCGGTCCTGCCGCTCGCGTCGCGCCTGCAGCACCTTGGTCTCGGCCTCCGAAGGCGGCTCCCAGTCTGATTCTCCGGCCTCTGCGGACGCGGGGGTCCAGCAGACGGCGGTGAGCGGCTGCTCGGGGAGGCGGGCCCCGGGCCTCCGGCCGCTCCCCTTCCCCCCCACCCTCGGCCAGCCCCGGAGCCCTCGGGCCTCCGCTCCCCGTCCCCCTGGGCCCCGCCCCTAACCCAGGCCCGGCCCCACCTGCTCCGTTCAGAGCCATGTCGCCGTTGCCGCCGCTAACAAACACCGCGCCGGAAGTGACATAAGCGCCGGCGCCACGGTCACTGGACTTGCTCTGCGGTTCAGGAAGTGACGTTACTGCCCGTTCGGCCACTCGCGGCGGCGAGAGTGGGGGCGGAGGCGGGGGCGGGGCGCGCATCCGGAGCTGGGCCCGACGGTTCCCACCCTCTCGCGGAGCTGGAAGCGAGAGAGGCGGGGCTTCACCCCTGGGAGGGAGGAGGAAGAGAGGTGGGGACGCACTGAGGTGTTGCTACGGAGACCAAGTCACGTGGTGCTCTGCGGGGCTAAGCTCCGCCCTCAAGGAAACGGCTGGTCCAGGATTGCGGGGGTGGGAGCTGGGCTGGGAAGTCCGTTCTAGACCCGCAATATCCCGAGCCTCGATAACCTCCTCCGCAAAATAGGTTCCTTGAGCCAGAGAGGCAGTGTGACCCTATTGGATGGATCGCTGGAAATGGGAGTCTGGTAGCCCCGGGCAAGTCCCTTAATCTGCCTGGGCCTCAGTTTCCTCCTGTGTAAAATGGACCCAGCCTCATGAAAGCAGAAGGGAAAGCACACGGTTTATGGTCCGGAAGGCTTTTGAGTTCAAATCCTCCCTTGGACACATGCCCGCTATGGGAGGGGCCCTGGCAGGTCCCTCTTCGAACCTCAGTTTCCATCTCCGTAAAACGGCTGCAGTGATGCCTATCCGGGAGCCTAGCTAAGCGCTTGTTCCCATCACCCCAGCCCCGTTTTCTCCCCTCATATGGAGTCGCTGCTGTTTGTTGTCTTTTTGAGGCTTTTTTCTTTGTAAGGATGAACTCGAAGCAGTATTTAGCCAAGTGAGGGAGAGGAGAGACAATCCCTTTCCCCCCCCGCCTGCTTTCAGGCTGGAGAGCAGAAGGAGATGGGAGCTGCAAAACGGGGAGCTCTTGAACCCAGGACGGAAGCTTCGTCTGCGGCTGAGGATGCCCTTCCGCGGACTCTCGGGGGCGGGGGAACGTTCATCGCCTCGGGAGCCCCAAGCTCAGCCCGAGAGGCGATTTCAGAGACAGACTTGAGCCCTCGGGCTCGAGCTACTTAGGAATGCGTCTGCTCTAGATTCTTCCAGGTTTGGCACCTGCGCAAAGAATCTCTGGCGGGAGCGGAGAGTCCCTCCTGCCAAGACTCCGGAGAGAACCAGCACTGGTCACTCAGGAGGGAAAAACTGATGTCTCGGCTCTTCCCGCTAAGGAAAGCTCTGAGCCTCGGCCGGGCTGGCTGCTCTTTAAAGGGGGCTTTTTTAATTTTTAAGGCTTGAAGTCAAGAACACCCCAGAGCCCACCCACTCCCCTCCGGAGGACTTGGCCTGAAGCTGTGGGCCTGGAGCAGCGTCCCAGCCATCCGTGTCCCAGGCAGCAGACACTGAATCCTGCAGAGGCCATCAAGAGCTGGCCCCGGGGAGCCATGAGTGGCATTACTAGATGCCAACACTCGGGCACATGGGGAGTATGAGATGCCCCTCCATACACGTGCCTCGGCCGTATATTCCCTGTGTGTTCCGGTTTTTCCCACTGATGGTGCGTTTTGGTGGGGGAGTGTGAGCCACTATGGGGCACAATAGAGCCCTAGGACTGGAGTCAGGAAGACCTGAGTTCAAATCTGCCCTCAGTGACCCTGGGCAAGTTAATTCATCCCGTTTGCCTCCGTTTCTTCTCTGTAAAATGAGCTGGAGAAGGAAATGGCAAACCTATCCAGTGTCTTTGCCCAAAAGCCCCACAAGAAGTTGGACACAACTGAAATGACTCAACAGCAGGTTTATGAGGGAGAATGCTCTGCAGTTACTTGTCTTGGTATGCTCTTTCAGCAAATGCATCTGCTTTGAAAATATTGCGCCCCCTGGCTGATTAGTAAAACTGGATACATTGCTAGGGGCTCAAAGACTGGTTTTAGTGGATGTAGAGCCACAGACTACCCTGAACCCCGGGGTGACCTGCCCTGAGAATTAGGAAAGGGGTACTAGATATGGCATTTGTTGCAAAGGAATCATCCCTGGAGGAGGGCTAGTTATTGGTGGAAATTCTGCCCTGCTGAAAAAGGAAAGACATCATTAAAACTTAAAATGATAATAATAATACTTCAAAGTTCTGTGATTTCATGAGGGGAGGGCCTCCTTTCCCTGACCCACCCCTCCCTCCTGCTGCCAACCTGGCCACGTTGAGTCTCCTGCCCTGAACCAGCCTCGGACAGCCCTCTATCGGCAGCCCCATTCGAAGCCATTTACCGACCAGACCTTCCTCCATGAGCCGTTGCAATAGGGACAGCAGATGTTCTTGCCTTTATAGTTGAGAAAACGGAGGCCCTGAGAGTGGAATGACTTAGCCAAGGCCATATGGCTAACACCTTGCCAGAGCCAGAATTAAAATCCAGGTCCTCAGATGGCAAATCTTGAATCCTGCCCTTGGAGTGAAAGCTCCTTGCAGGCAGGTTCTTTGTGTTTGTCTCTGTACCCCCAGCCCTTGGCACACACTGAGCGCTTCATCAATGCTCCTCCGAGGGTCAGAGTGGGCTGAGCCAGGATTCCAGATCTTTGCCCCCCAGAGAAGCCAATGGGGGCACCAAAGATGCTGGTTTCCCCTTGTGGAATGCCCCATTGACTGGAAGAGGGAGCTTGGAGATGTCCTCTCCACAGTCCTGAACCTCCCACCCCAGGAAGTATGAGGGGAGATCCAGGGCTCTGCCTGCCCACCCAAGCCCACCTAGGCCTCAGCCTGGAAAGCAATGGGCCCATCACCTCCTGCCTCCCCCCCAGGCTCCCCAGATCATTCCAGAGGAAGGCCAGGGGCTGCTCGGAGGGCTTGGGGGGGCCCCCAGCCAAGGGCTGCAGCTCTCGTCAACTGGGTTGGACCTGGCCTGGCATTTGAGACCAGCACAATTCTGCAGCCCCCAGTGTGCTTCCCACTTGTACCCTAGAAGAACCCTCCCCTCCCATGAAGCGGGTCTTCTCCTGATCCCCACATGCCAGTTCATTTGCTCGCCCCACCAAGAGAGACTGCCTTCCCTCCTGCCTGCCCAGCCCAGGCCTCATGATCGCCCAAGAGAAAAGGACAGAATTCCAGAGCTGGAGGGAGCCTCCGAGGTACCTGATCTGGAAGTCCTTCCCTCTGTTCCCAAGTGGTTATCCAGGCTCCACTGGAAGAGTTTCAGTGACAGGGAGCTCACTACCTGTCATAGCAACTCATTCTGCTTTGAGTTGTTTTGGCTCTTTTTTGTCTTTTATTTTCCATCAAGGCCAAAGCTTCCTCTTTGTAACACCTGAGCGTCCCCAGAGTACCTTCTGGGGCCAAGCAGAACAAATCTAATTGCTCCTCCCTCAGCCAAGTCATTGATTCTGTATCTTCTTCTCGGAGTTAAAGATTAAAAAAACAAAAAAC
Organism: Monodelphis domestica; assembly: GCF_027887165.1. NCBI lineage: Eukaryota > Metazoa > Chordata > Mammalia > Didelphimorphia > Didelphidae > Monodelphis > Monodelphis domestica. Next base: position 7,668,826 of record NC_077232.1, read on the forward strand.
AATCCTTGCCTTCTGGCTTAGAATCAATACTAAGCAAGAGTAGTAAGGGCTAAGCCGTTGGGGTCAAGTGACTTGCCCAGGGTCTCACAACTAGGCAGGCAAAAGATTCTGAGTTCCTTCTAGGGGACCCTCCTGCCCTCCGAATCCTCTTGCCCTAGTTCTGCCTCGGTGACTGCAGACTTCTTCGGGGATTTATACAGAGTCTCCATGGGACCCTGCCTAGAACTCAGCATTCAGTCAGCTCTCAGATAGCACTTATTAAATGAGGAATCTCCCTTCCTGCCCCCAAACCCTAATTCCTCCTTCTTCCCTCCTTTTTTAAAAATAAATATCATCCCCATGGGACTTTTCTCCTTTTCTGGTAAATATCCATTTCAGCTAGGGGCCATAGCTAGAAGACCTGAATTCGAATCCAGCCTCAGACGCTTACTAGCTGCATGATCCTGGACAAGTCACTTCACCTTGTTTGCCTCCGCTTTCTCATCTGTCAAAAGGGCTGGAGAAGGAAATGACAAACCACTTCAGTCTCACACACCATGAACAATCCATCTTAGACAGGCCGCTTCTTCTGTAGGGGATGACTGGACGCCGCCGGAAGCTTCTGAGCCAGAAAAACCTGCCTATTGGCCAAGATGACGGAGAGAAGCCAATCCTGCGGGGCCGCAGACCCCGCTCTCTGCCAGCCTCCCTTGGGGGAACTTTCAGGGAAGCTCATGTTGTCATCTAGGTGCCATTCAGTCTGCTACAGTGCCTGGCGCTCCCTCCCAGGGACACCCCCTATTTTCTCTCCCACCCTAGTTATTTATGTCTGTCTAATCCCGGTGATTACACCCTAAGCTGTGCAGGGATCTCTTTAGTTTTCCATCTTCAGGTTATCACGGCAGAATGGAATCAGCCCAGTGCCTGGAGTGGGAAGATGTGGGTTCAAACCTCAATGAGAGGGGCAGCTAGGGAGTACAGTGGATCCAGGGCTGGGCCCAGAGACGGGAGGTCCTGGGTTCAAATATGCCCTCAGACATTGTCTAGCTGGGTGACCCTGAGCAAGTCACTTAACCCCAACTGTCTATCCCTGACCGATTGATTCTCTGCCTTAGAATTAATCGTAGTATCAATGAGAAGACAGGAGGGAAGAGTTCTTTTTTAAATCTCAATTAGACCACTTCCTATTCTTTGGCTGGAGAAGGAAATGGCAAACCACTCTGGCATCTCTGCCAAAAAAAAACCCAAATGGACTCACAGAGCCAGACAGGACTGGAATGACTAAATAACAACAAAATCCTCTTTGGACCTCAGTTTCTCCTACTGTTAAAATGAGGACAGTATAGGATGGGGGGGCAGGTCAGAGTTAGGGATTCCCCAAAATGGAGGAGACTCGGTCCTTCTCCCACCTTCTTGGCTCCCTCCCAAGGAGAACGTTGGGGCTCTTTGGAATGTTTTGGGGTGTTTTCTGCATTTTCCTTGGGAGGAAAGAAAGGCTGTTTTGTGCCAGATCAATATTTCTTACTTCCAATAGTGCTTGCCTAAAGCCGCGGAAAAGCTGCCGGTCCCTCGATCACCTCCAGCCTATGTGAGGCTGGAGCCCGTTTTCCAGCAGAGGCTGGTGGGAGAATTTCTCTGATGCCACCCAAGGGAACCAGGCCCAGAGAGGCTTTGATCTGTCCCGGGGCTTAGAACTAGAGCAGATCAGAATCAGAGCCGAATCCCAGGCCTTCGGGCCCGTCCAAACATCCCTCCCCCACCAGCCACGTTGGGTAGCGCTTAGTGGGTGCTTTGTTCTTTGAAAACCAGAAAGACGAGCCAGGAAAACAACCGGGCTGGGGGGCCCCAGAGAGCACTTTATTACTTTTGAAAAATGAGACTGTGTAAAGTTCCTCGATGTCTCCATGGCAGGAAATGCCATGAGCGTCACGGCGACTTCGTAGAGAAATCCTAGTTGGAGCCCCAGAGAAATACGGTGGTACAACCAGGGCTACACATCATCCTAAACGGCAGATGTGAAAATAAATAAATAAATAAATGTCAGATGTGGAATTTGAACCCAGGTCTGCCCGTTTCCGAGATGACTGTTCTGTTCACTCCCTCCGTGACTCTATTTTATTTGCTTTTGTTTCCTAAAAGCATGACAGAAAAGCAGGGAAGGTTAGGCCGTCTGAGTTCAGTGACTTGCCCAGGATCACACAGTTAAGAAGTGTGTCTAAGGTCACATTTGAACCCGGGTCTTCCTAATGCTAAGCCTGGCTCTATCCACTGGGCTACCCCGCTGCTGCTCCCAGTGACGTAAAATGGAGTATTTCACGCTATTTTTATAGAAGGAAATTGTGCTAAAGCAGGAAAATAAAAGTTACCCAACGGGCTTTACAAACGTTTAACAAGGGCTCCCATGAAGTGTCCCGTTCGGTGGATGAGGGGAAAGGCCAGGCTCAAGGCTTCCTCCAAGCTGCCTTCCCCTAAGGAGGAGCCCCCACCGGGCCTGACCCCCAGGCCAGGGGCTCCCCGCTCCATCCCCTCTTGGACGCCCGCCTGGGCCCCAAAGCTGGGCCTCCTCCCCATCCCCTGGCCTGGCTCTGCTTGGCTCCCATCTTCTCCTGGGCCATTCGGCTGGGCACGGGGCCAGGCCCTGAGCTCAGGCGTTGGCTATTCCAGCCAGAGCTGTCTGAGGCGACGAGCCAGCCCGCGCGGGCGCAGACACTGCCGGGGTCTGGCTGGGGGTCGGGGAGGTGGGCTGCCTGGCTCCAGGGCCCCTGAGGAGGGAGAGAAGGCCTCGGGCCGAAGGAAGCCAGGCTTTCCCGGCTCTCCTGGGCACCAGGACCTCTGGGGCCCCCAGGCTTCCCCGCTGCTAGCTGGGCCCCAACGGGGCCTCTTGCTTTGAGATCCCCTTCGGGGCCCCAGTTCCTTGGGGCTCAGCCAGACCAGCCCCTCCTTTTACAGAGGAGGAAACTGAGGCCCAGAGCAGGCAGGGCCTCGCTGGGGCCCCTTTGCCTGGCTCTGGGCTGGGCAGAGCGAGAGGGGCAGGGCCTGGGCGGCCTCCTCTCCCTCCTGGCCGGCCGGCCGGCTGCCACATCACTTCCCAGGTGAGGCGGTGGGCCAGGGCTGGCCGGAGCCCCAGACAGCCCCCTCCCTCTCTCCGGCCCGAGGCGAGGGCGGGCTGCGCCTCTCCAAGCCAGCCAGCCACCTCCCCCTCTGGCCCCCGGCCAGCCTCACAGCCAGCCCCCAGCGCCGCCTCTCCTGCTCCTGCTCTCTCCCCGCTCCTCGCTGGCTCTCTCCGGCCGGGAAAACAACTGCTCCGTCCCTGCCAGGAGGCAGCCGCAGGCCGCGATCGAGCCCCGCGCGGCTCCCCAGCCCGCCGGCCGCTTCCCCCTTCTCCTCCCGCTCCGGGCCAAGCCGGCCGGCCCCCTCCCTCCCTCCCGCGCCTCCTGCGCTCGCCCGCTCTCCTCCCTCCCTCCCGCGCCCGGCGGGACCCCATGCCCTGGGCCTGCGGCGCCCCCCTCCCCCCGGCGGCCCAAATGCCCCCCTCCGGGCTCCTGGCCCTGCTGCTGCTGCTGGGCCTGGGCGGAGGGGTGCTGGGGGGCCCGGCGGGGGAGCGGGGCCCCGGGGGCGGGGGGGCCCTGGCCCGGGAGCGCTTCAAGGTGGTCTTCGCCCCCGTCATCTGCAAGAGGACCTGCCTGAAGGGCCAGTGCCGGGACAGCTGCCAGCAGGGGAGCAACATGACCCTGATCGGGGAGAACGGCCACAGCACCGACACGCTCACCGGCTCCGGCTTCCGAGTGGGTGAGGCTGGCCACGAGGGGAGGATTCTGGGAGCCCCTGGGGGGCGGCTTGGGGGACCCTTGTCTCCCGGGCCCCAGCGGGGCAGGGAGGAGCCCTCTGAACCGAGGCTCTGGGGCCACCAGTCCCACCGGCCCAGGGGGAGCCCCCAGACACCCCACCGGAGGGGGCAGACGCGGGGGGGCTGCCAGGGGCCGCAGGAACCCCTCCGCGGGCACCCCTGCGTGTGAGCCCGAGTGTGTCCAGGCCCCGCTGTTGTCTGTCTGCGCTGCCCACATCCCGCGGGCACCGTGCCCGGCCACGGGTGGGCGGTGTCACCGGGAGGTCAAGCTCACCAGCAGGAGTGATTCAGAGGCGGGCAGGAAGGAGGCCGTCCCGCCCCCACCCCGGATCAGGAAGGATGCTCTCTCCGGGGCCGCCCCGCAGGGCATCTGCCAGCTGCCTGGGGAGGGGCCGAAAGCGGGGGCAGCCTCTGAGAGAGCCCAGGAGCCTGGCTCAATGCCCCGGGCCCTCCCCGGGACCCTGGACCAGTCCTTTCTCTGGCTGGGCCTCCCCGGGTCCGAGAGGCTCAGGGCTAGTCCTGTCCCTTCTCAGAAGCCCAGAGAGCCAGTGAGCGAGCCAGGAGTCAGACGTGTGTGTGTATGTGTGCGTGCACGTGTGCATGTGCACGTGTGTGTGTATGTGTGTGCGTGTGTATATGTGTGTGCGTGCGTGTGCGTGTGTATGTGCGTGTGTATATGTGTGTATGTGTGCGTGTGTGTATGTGTGTGCGTGTGTGCGCGTGCGGTCCTGGGCAGTGTCTCCTGCCCTCTGTAACACGAGGGAGGGGCCGCACTTTCTCCAAGGTCTCTGCATGTGTGTGAACACGCGTGTTTTGGGGGGCACACGGACCCCCGTGACCCGGGCCTGTCTTTCCCTGCAGTGGTGTGCCCCCTGCCCTGCATGAACGGGGGCCAGTGCTCCTCCCGAAACCACTGCCTCTGCCCCCCGGACTTCACGGGCCGGTTCTGCCAGGTGCCCGCGGGTGGCGCGGGGACGGGCCTGGGCCGAGGGGGCGCCCTGGGCGGCCCCCCGCCCCCCGCCCCCGACGGGGAGCCCGTGGCCAGCAAGCACGCCATCTACGCCGTCCAGGTGATCGCGGACCCCCCCGGGGCCGGGGAGCAGCCGCCGGCCCAGCACGCCGCCTTCCTGGTGCCGCTGGGGCCCAGCCAGATCTCGGCCGAAGGTATCCGGGCCCAGGGGAGCCAGAGCCGGGCGCCAGGGGGACCCCCGAGGCAGGAGGAGATGAGGAGAGAGGGCGGGAGGGCGGCCGAGCCACGCTTTTCCTTCGTCCACTCCCGCTTGGGAAGTAGCGGAAGAGGCCGTCGAGGTGATGTAGTTTTCCCCCTTCATTTTACAGAGGAGGAAACTGAGGCTGAGAGAGAGGGACTTGCGCCAGGTTTCCTCGGTAGTGAGTAGAACTGAGGAGGGAGAAAGAGAGCCAGTGGGTGAGGCAGACCAGGGCCAGAGACGGCCTGTGACCAGCCGAGGCCACACAGAGGAGGCTTAGCCAGGGCGAGACCTCGCGAGGGCCCGGGGTGGCGGGGGCAGAACTCGGCGCCCGGGGATGGGGCTGCCCAGAGTCCGGTCTGGCCCGAGGGACGAGGGGCGCCCGCGGTCTCCGGGGAGGACGCGGTGGAGGGGGTCCCGGGCTCCGGCCTCGGTGCCCCCGCGGCCCCCCTGAAGACGAGAGAGAGGAGCGCCCCGCAGACCCTGACGGAGAGACCGGCTCCCAGAGAGCTGGCGGGGGAGGCTGGAGGCGGGCACTAACCCCCGTGCCCTGTGCCCTCCAGTGCAGGCGCCGCCGCCCCTGGTGAACGTGAGGGTTCACCATCCCCCAGAAGCCTCTGTCCAGGTGCACCGAATCGAAGGGCTGAGCGCCGAAGGCCCCGCGCCCCCCCAGCACCTCCTCCCCCACCCCAAGACCCCCCACCCCCGGCCTCCCACCCAGAAGCCCCTGGGCCGATGCTTCCAGGACACCCTCCCCAAGCAGGCCGTGAGTGCCCCCTGGCCCCTGCCCTCCCCTCCTCTCTGAGGGTCACCAGGCAGCCCTGGGGAGGGGGTCGGATCTGGACTAGCCGCGAGATCTTGGACCAGTCCCTTCCCCTCTGTACAGGGAGGGGGCTGGTGACAGGCCCTCTGGGTTCCCCCCCACTCTGACACCCCAAGACCTCCGGGGGCAAGGAGGGGAGGCGCAGGACGAGGGCAAGGGGGCGAGACACCTCGGGGTCCCCCTAACTTGGTCCTTCCTTGGGCCACAGTGTGGCAGTAACCCGCTTCCAGGGCTGACCAAGCAAGAGGATTGCTGCGGGAGCATTGGCACAGCTTGGGGTCAGAACAAATGTCACAAGTGTCCCCAGCTGCAGTGTGAGTGCCCGGCGGCCCAAGCCGGCCCCCCCCCCCCCCGCTCCTCACGCTCGCCACCCCAGCCCTCCCCCCGCCAGCGGGCCTCTCGTGCCTTCCCCAGTGACGGTCCCGTCTTCTCCCCAGACACCGGAGTGCAGAAGCCGGGCCCGGTGCGGGGGGAGCTGGGGGGCGACTGCCCCCAGGGCTACAAGAGGCTCAACAGCACCCACTGCCAGGGTACGGCGGGCAAAGGGGGCGTGGGGATGGCCGGAGTTAGCGGAGATGGGAAGGAGGGAGCCAAGGTGGGCAGGGTTGGGAGGGCATCCCAGCTGCTCTTCCTTCTTCCCTCCATCGCCTCTCCGTTTTCCCTCAGACATCAATGAGTGTGCCATGCCGGGCATGTGTCGTCACGGAGACTGCCTCAATAGCCCAGGCTCCTACCGCTGTGTCTGCCCGCCTGGCCACAGCCTCGGCCCCTCTCGAACCCAGTGCCTAGGTACGCGCCCCTGGGGAAAGGTCAGAGGCCGTGCGGACTTTGGAGGGGGCAGATTGGGCAGGGCTCTGAGGTCCGGTGCCCAGGGAGGCCGGAGGGGTGAGGCTGAGAGTAAGCCAAATCCGACCCGAGGTCCGAGGTCCGGCTTGAAATGGCGTCGGGGTTGGCCTGCCCAGCGGTGGCGAGGCCGGGCATCTGCCCTGATTCCTCTTCTCTTGTGCCCCAGCCGAGAAGCCGGAGGAGAAAAGTCTCTGCTTCCGCCTGGTCAGCCCTGACCTGCAGTGTCAGCACCCGCTCACCACCCACCTGACCCGCCAGATGTGCTGCTGCAGCGTGGGCAAGGCCTGGGGGGCCCGCTGCCAGCGGTGCCCTGCCGATGGAACCGGTCAGCCGCTGCCCTCCCGCCTGCGGGGCACGTCCTGGGGGAGGGGGCTCCAGCGAGGCCCAGAGAAGTCTGGGAAAGGTCACTGCGGGCTTCTCCCCCTCCAGCGGCTTTCAAAGAGATCTGCCCAGCCGGGAAAGGCTACCACATCCTGACCTCGCACCAGACGCTCACCATCCAGGGAGAGAGTGACTTCTCCCTGTTCCTGCACCCAGATGGCCCCCCCAAATCCCAGCAGCTCCCGGAGAGCCCCAGCAGGGCTCCCCCGCAGGAGGACCCGGAGGAGGAGAAAGGTGATTCGGTTTACCTGGACCCTGGTCTGTCCTGGAGTGCCCCAGGGTGCCCAGCCGCCACGCCACCCACCCAGATCCTGGGGGACCCCCAGCGCCCAGCCCCCCCCCCCATTGCCTGACGCTCTCCCCCACGGGGCTGCCTCTAATGTCTGCCTTCTTCTCTTCCAGGGGCCACCACAGACTCTGTGAGTATCTGGCCAGAGGGGAGGGCAGCGCGGCCGGGAGGGCGGCCGGGGGCGCAGCCGCCTGATCGCCTGCCCGCTTCTCCCCACGCCTCCCTCAGATGGATTCCGAGGAGCGCCCGGCCCAGCAGGGCCCGGTCTCGGTCACCACGCAGCCGCCGGTGCGCCTGTACCCCGGTGAGCCAGGGCGGGGGAGAAAGGGGGGGCGGGGCGCGCCTCTGTCCGAGGTCCCGGAGGAAGCTCAGCCCGGCCGCCCGCTCTCTCTTCCAGAGCTGTTTTCCCGGCCCACCCCGCCAGCTGTGCGCAGAATCCCCCCTGATCTGCTCCCTTCCCGGAGCGCGGTGGAAATCGCCCCCACCCAGGTCACAGGTAAGGCAGGCTCCCCGGCCACTCGGGGCCTCCCTCGCCCCTCTCCAGGGCCGGTCTGGGGCTTCAGAGACAGAAAAGAACCCGCCAGCGGGGCCTTCCTGGGGCCGGAGGCTAGAAGGCAGCTGGGTGGCTCAGGTCCTGGGTCCACTATGGCCTCAGACGCTGCCCAGCTGTGTGACCCTGGGCAGGTCACTTAACCCCACTGTCCAGCCCTTCCCACTCTTCTGCCTCGGGCCGGGCGGAGAGGGTTTAAAGAGGAACCCCAAGAGAAGGCGAGGAGAGGTTCTCCCCGAGCAGAGTCAGGGACGCCTGGGACCCGGGACTGCTCAAGGCGCCGCTCTCTGTCCTCCCAGAAACCGACGAGTGCCGGCTGAACCGCAACCTGTGCGGCCACGGGGAGTGCGTGTCCGGGCCCTCGGGCTACTCCTGCCAGTGCTATACGGGCTACCGGCCCCATCCGCAGCAGCTCTACTGCGTGGGTGAGCGGGGGGCCCCACGCAGGGAGGGGGCGGAGCTGGAGCGCGGGGCCGCTAGGCTGCGGAGCGCCCGGGGCTGCGCCTCACATCCGAGCTCCGGCGGGCCGCCAAGGTCTTCCCGTCTCGCCCTTTCCCAGATGTGAACGAGTGTGAGACCGAGCCCTGCGGAGTCGGGAAGGGCGTCTGCATGAACACTGGCGGCTCCTACAACTGTCACTGCAACCGGGGTTACCGGCTGCAGGTCACGCCCAGCGGCCGCTCCTGCGTGGGTAAGGGTTGGGAGAGGCTAGGTCAGAGGCGGGGGCCAGGGTGGGGCTGGGGGACGGAGCTGGAGTTCGGGGCGTGGCTGACAGACAGCAGGCTTTGGGGCGGGGCTTGCGGAGGGCGGAGATTGGGGTGTGGCGAATGAGCATGAGGAGGCTTGTGGAGTCCTGAGGGAGCAGGCGGGCGGGGCTTAAAGGAAGGTGGGCTCAGGGCGTAAGGAGGGGTGTGGCCTGGGGGACAGAGCGCTTAGGGGCGGGCCTTGGGCAAATAAAGGACCTGCGCGGCGGAGCCTTCGGCGACGGAGACCCTGGGCTTCCATGGCTTCCTTGGCTTCCTTCTGCCGAAGGGGCAGAGCCTGTGGAAGTACTGGCTCTCCCTGGGGCAGGCTTGGAAGGGCGGAGCTTGGAGCCCGGCCCCTTTCTTTTGCTCCCCAACTCAGACCTCAATGAGTGCGTGAAGCCCCACCTGTGCGGGGACGGAGGCTTCTGCATCAACTTCCCCGGGAACTACAAGTGCAGCTGCTACCCGGGCTATCGGCCCAAGCCGTCCCGGCAGCCACTTTGCGAAGGTAGGCCCGGGCTGGGGAGAAGACCGGCAGAGACGCACGCCACGGGGCTGGCTGGCGACGCCTCCCTCCTCTTCAACGCTCCCTTCTCCCCACAGACATCGATGAGTGCCGGGACCCCAGCTCATGCCCAGACAGCAAATGCGAGAACAAACCCGGCAGCTTCAAGTGCATCGCATGCCAGCCTGGATACCGGAGTCAGGGGGGCGGGGCCTGCCGGGGTGAGGGGCCAGGCGGGAGTCAGATCAGGGATGGGGCCTGGACAGCGGGAAAATGCCCACCCCCACCCCCACCCCTCTGCCTCACCATCCAGGCAGCAAGGGAGCTCCTTGGGCTCTGCTAGCCTATGTATCCTTAGCAGCGAGAGGGCACGCCTGAGCCTTCTGGCCAGGCGATGGGCACAGTCACATGGTGCTGGGACCAGACAGGGATGGGGATGTGGACTCAGTTCCTCTGGGCTGTATGGCTCCTTCAACATCCCCTTCCCCCCACAGACGTGGATGAATGCGCCGAGGGCAGCCCCTGCCAGCCCGGCTGGTGTGAAAACCTCCCAGGCTCCTTTCGTTGCACATGTGCCCAGGGCTATGCACCTGCTCCAGATGCCCGCAGCTGCCTGGGTGAGTGCCCCTGGAGGTAGAGGATGGATTAGGACTGCCTGGGGATCCCCAATCTGGACACTGACTTTTACCCCTCGTCTTCTCGCCCTGGCAGATGTGGACGAGTGTGAAGCCGGGAATGTGTGTGAGCATGGTGTGTGTACCAACACCCCAGGCTCATTCCAGTGCCAGTGTCTCACAGGATACCACCTCTCCCGGGACCGGAGCCGCTGTGAGGGTGAGGAGAGAAACTCTGGAGCCCTGCCAGCAGCTGCTAGGGACTAAGAACACCAACCCAGAGGGGGAGGAGAGGAGAGGAGGCTTAGTACCTGGCTTCAGTTTGCCTATTCATCAAAGGAATTGAGAGAAGCGCAGAAATTTGGACCAGCTCTGTCATTCAGTGTACTCTGAGGCCTCTCCCTGTTCTGACATCCTAGGTTCTTTGTTCAATGGAGTTTCCCTACTCTATTTTCTAAGGTCCCTCTAGGCTCCAACATGCTAGGTTTTTGGTTCTCTGAAGGAAGGATCTTCTCTGGTCTGATATTCTATGCCCTTTCTTTTAAGGACCTTCTAGGCTCTCTGTTCTGGGAGGGAAGAACCTTCTCTGATCTGATATAAGGACTTTCTAGGCTCTGACATTCTAGATTCTAGGGCCCCTCTAGGTTCTAACATCCAGTGTTCTAAGGTTTTAAGATCCTTCTCAACCTAGACAAACCAGGTTCTGAATTCCTTCCCAGATCTGATATTCTCTGCCCTCTGGTGGCAGGGTATCCACTAGGGCCCAGGACCTGTTCACCAGGTCAGCCGGCTGTCATTGCTGCCCCCTGGTGGCTGCCCTCTGACTCTGCTCTCCACTTCCTTTCCCCAGAGGCCCCAGGTCTTGTCCAGAGTTCCACTTCAGAATTTTTGAGGTGGGGGCTGTGTTCAGGACCTCACCCTGGGAGCTGGGGAAAGGGAATGAAGGTTACACGGGCCTATTGGAAATCACAGCCTCGTAGCTTTGTGCTTTCTCCCCCTTTGTTGCTCCCTTTCAAGGCTGAAGGTCTAGGACAGTGACTGGGCTGTCTGACCAAGGTCTGATTCCTGCCCCTCTTTGGAGATCAGGCATGGACCTCCCAGGCTAAGTTCCTATCTAGAGCAAGGGGAGCCCCATGGGAAAGGAACTAGGTGCTTAGGGTTCATTGGTTCCCTGGTTTCTATCCCCCAGACATCGATGAGTGTGACTTCCCAGCAGCCTGTATTGGAGGTGACTGCAGCAATACCAATGGCTCCTACCGATGCCTCTGTCCCGCAGGCCATCGCCTGGTGGGTGGCAGGAAGTGCCAAGGTACCCACCTAGAGGGAGAAAGTGGGGCATTGAGAAACAGTAGCTGTGGCACCCTATTGAACTCTACAGGGCACCCAACCTCCCCACAACATTTCCACTACCCCATGGTTATTGGATTTGTGATGCAAGTGAATTATTAATCCCTGTCAGGTCCCCAAGAGATGCAGCTGAGGCTAAGGGTCATGGCCTTTAGTCCAAGGATAGGGAGGGGGCTTGGAGCCTGGGATGAAGATGCCCTGGGCCTTGGCCTCTGGGCATTATCCTGGTCCTTATCCTTGTCCAGATATAGACGAGTGTAGCCAGGACCCAGGTCTCTGTCTCCCCCATGGCACCTGTGAGAACGTGCACGGCTCTTACGTGTGTGTCTGTGATGAAGGCTTCACCCCAACACATGACCAGCATGGCTGTGAGGGTGAGTGCCCCCCGCCCACCCCAGGCTCCTGCCCTGGACCCCTGTTCATGAGTGGCTATCTTCTCCCTCGTGTCTCAGAGGCAGAGCGGCCCCAGAGCCCCCTTGTTTCTCCCTGGGTGCCCAAGTCTGTGTTCTCTTCGCTGTCCCCTTCCCCCCATTTCAGAGGCAGAGCAGCCCCACAACAAGAAGGAGTGCTACCTCAACTTCGATGACACCATCTTCTGCGACAGCGTCCTGGCCACCAATGTCTCCCAGCAGGAGTGCTGCTGCTCCCTGGGTGCTGGCTGGGGGGACCACTGTGAGATCTACCCCTGCCCTGTCTACAGCTCAGGTCAGAGCTGGGGCCAGCTGGGAGGCAGGGTCTGGGGAGCTGGGTGGACAGAGACACAGGGAGGAGAGCACATGACTGCCTCAGAAGCCCTCAGTTCAAATCCTGCCTTTCTGATGCTTCCTTCCTGTGTGACCCTGGGGAGGGCTCTAGGCCTGTTTCCCCATCTGTAAGATGAGAGGGTTGGTCTACATAGCTCCTGAGCTCCCTTCAAGTCCTACAAGTAATCAGGTGTCTCAATGGATAGAACATTAGGTCTGGAGTTAGGAAAAAGATCTGAGTTCAAATCCGGATTTAGACACTGCTGTGTGATCCTAGGCAAATGATTTTAGCTCAGCCTCAGTTTCCTGATCTATAAAATCAGGATAATGGGGCCTTCCTCACAGTTCTTATGAGGACCAAATGAGATAACATGAATAGAACTTTGCAAAACTGAAGACACTATGAAACGGTTAGCTAAATGACCCTAAGATGCCATTTCTGCCATGTCTGGGGTTTTCTTGTCAGACACTGAAATGCCTGCCATTTCATTCTCCAGCTCATTTGACAGATGGGGAAAGTGAGGAAAATAGGGTGAAGTGACTTACCCAGGGTCACACAGCTAGGAATTGTCTGAGGCCAATTTTGAAACCAAGATGAGTCTTCTTGACTCCAGGCCCAGGGAGTCACCTTGCTGCCCTCCCCCTAGGTCTACCTGATTAGCTTTGAACTGGGATGCTGCAGGGAGGGCAGAGGCTCTTCATCACTTCCTCTCTCTTCCTCTCACCCAACAGCCGAATTTCATAGTCTCTGTCCGGATGGGAAAGGTTATATCCAAGAGAGCAACGTCATCAACTATGGCATTCCAGCTCACCGGGGTAAGGAGCCACACTTCCCAGCTCTCCTCCCCATTCATTGATTTCCATTCCTCCAACCAGCATTTAGGGAGGACCTGCTGTGTCCCTGGCTGGCAAGCATTGTTTCCTGTGTGCCAGGAAATGTGTTTGGACCTGGGGGTACAAAAGCAAAAATGAAATCATCCGTGCTTTCAGGGAGTTTTTAGTCCTGGGTGGTTGGGGGGAGGCTTGAAATGTATACATAGAATCCTATCTCTCTCCCCTCCCTCCCTCTGTCTGTCTCTCTTTCTCTCTCTCTCTCTGGTAGATTTCAGGGTGCAGGGAAAGCATTAACATCTGGGGGACCAGGAAATCCTTTCTGGAGAAGGTAGTGCTAGTGTGGTGGCTTGAAGGGAGCTAGGATTTTGAGGCAGAAGTGCTGAGGGAGGTCATTCCAGGCATGAGGCGCAGCCAGGGCAGATGCCTGGGAGTTGGAGGAAGAGTGAGCAGGATGATTTGATGGGGAGTTGATATCCTTGAAGGGACACAATGTGCCAGGAGAGTAGAAGGGTGAGCTGGCATCAGCAGGTAAAGTAGGACCAATAGGGAGTGTGGAATGAATGGGGAAACCCTTTGGCTCTGGGGTACAGGGCAGCCTTGCCTTTCTTTCCCCTGGCCCCCCACTGAACCCCACTGCTGGTTCCCCACAGACATCGATGAATGTATGCTCTTTGGGGAGGAGATTTGCAAGGAAGGCAAGTGCGTCAACACACAGCCAGGCTATGAGTGTTACTGCAAACAAGGCTTCTACTATGATGGCAACCTGCTGGAGTGTGTGGGTGAGCTGCTGGAGCCCTGCCAGCTGGGGCTTTGGACCCTCAGCTCATGGAGAAGCCAGTCCCCACCAGCTTAGATGGTCAGTCCCCTTTGGGACAGCCTTCCTCATTCCTGGCTCTGCCTTGAGGTCCACAGCTAGCCCCCAGCTGCAGCCCCAAGGACGTTCTCTACATCCAAGGTCCCCTTGCCCCATGCCCAGAACCCTTCCTATTCCAGCTATCCACTCCGAACATGTACCTGGGTTTTCCCCACAAGGAGGCTTCCAGAATAGAGTATAAATCTGACCAGAGCAGAGCCCCCTCCCCACTTCTCCTGGTCTCCCCTCCTAGCTAACTGTGTCTGGGAACAAGCCCTATCCCCCTTCAGAGCTCAGTTTTCTCTGTGAAATGGGGATGGGCACACCAGGCTGGCTCCCTTCCCAGGGAACATGAGGATGAAAGGAGGAGAGGAGGCCCTTAAAGGCTAGGGCAAGGTTTCATCTTCCTCCTAATTCCCTGCTGGGTCTATGGTTTGGGGCCAGCAGCCCTCAAGGCAGGCCAGTCCACCAGTTCGAGGCTCCAAAGCTTGGAGGGGGAGGGCATGGGGACTCCCCACTCAGACCATGCAGGTGTCTCCCTTGCCCTCATGCAGATGTTGATGAGTGTCTGGATGAGTCTAAGTGCCGGAATGGTGTGTGTGAGAACACCCGGGGCGGCTACCGCTGCTCCTGTACCCCTCCAGCAGAGTACAACCCAGCCCAGCGCCTGTGTCTGATCCCGGAAGAAATGGGTGAGGAGAGGGGCAGTGAGGGGTCTCAGTGGAGAGAGCTGAGCCCAGAGATGGGAGGTCCTGGGTTCCAGTCTAGCCTCAGATACTGCTGACCCTGGGCAAGCCACTTGACCCCCAGGGCTTCCCCCTTACCCTTTTTTGCCCTGGGAGGGGAGCTGGCACTGACTCCTCTGCTTGTAGACGTGGATGAGTGCCAGGACCCAACAGCCTGCCAGCATGGCCGCTGCATTAACCTCCCCGGCTCCTTCCGCTGCGAGTGCCACCTGCCCTGGGTTCCAGGGCCCTCTGGACAGGACTGCCAGCTCCTGGAGAGCCCCGCAGGTGAGGCCCTGTGGTTGGCCCCCCTGGGTCACTGTCTTGTCATTCATTCACTCATTCATTCATTGTATGCAGGGGACAGACCTCCCTGGAGCTCCCTGCCACACTTCAGTTCACAAGGGCAGAGAGGGCCCAAGGATTTGGGGAGGTCCAGGGGGAATGTGGCAGCAGGGGCATCCTGGAAGGCTTCTTGGAGGAGCAGGGCATTTGTGTTGTGCTTTAAAGAATGGGAGGGAATTCGAGCAAAGGAAGAATTCCAGGCATTAGAAACAGCTGAAGCAAAGGCTTGGCGACGGCAAAGTACAATGCAGACTTCTGGGGACAGTGAGCTTACGTGGGGGGGAGGGGGAGCGGTAACCTGAGACCAGATCAGTGGGGAGGGCCTTGAATGCCAGGCAAAGGCACAGGCCCCTGACTGAAAGCCTCCCTCTGGCTCTGGCTCTGCAGACAGGCCCCAGGAGCGGCGGGATGTGTGCTGGGGCCAGCGAGGGGACGATGGGATGTGCGCGGGGCCCCTGGCCGGCCCTCTCCTGCCCTATGAGGAGTGCTGCTGCCGCCAAGGCCGGGGCTGGGGGGCCCAGTGTCGGCCCTGCCCACCCCGGGGGCCAGGTGAGCATGAGGGAGACAGGAGGAGGGAGGAGTGACAGCCCACGTGAAGGGCGGAGCTAGAAAAGTCAGCCCTGACAGGGGCGAGTCAGGAGCCTTGGGTTCAAATTCCGCTGCTCCAGGCCTGGGGTCTATCCCGCACTCAGACCCTCCCCTCCCCTCCCCCAGGACTTCAGTGCCCGAACTCCCAGAGCGAAAGTAACTCTTTTTGGGACGTGAGCCCCCTGTTCCTGGGGAAGCCCCACCGAGGTGAGTCGCCCCACCCCTGTCGCCCCCGCCCAGCTTCGGGGCTCGGGGCCCACAGAGAAGTGGCCCAGGAGGCAGGGAGCTCTGGGTTCGAGTCCCTCCACAGTCATTTTCGAGTGAGCTGTGCTCCCCAGTCACTTCAGCGCTGTCAGTCTCAGTTTCCACGCCTGTAAAATGGGGAAAGTAATCCCGCCTGCCTCACCGGGTGTGAAAAGCGCTTCGCAGCCCTGGGTAAATGTTAGCTCTTCTTGTCCTCGTCATCCCTCTCGGTCGCAGAAGAGGACAGTTCCGAGGAGGACTCGGACGAGTGCCGCTGCGTGAGCGGCCGCTGCGTAGCCCGCCCCGGGGGCGCGGTGTGTGAGTGTCCCGGCGGCTTCCAGCTCGACGCTTCCCGCACGCGTTGCGTGGGTAAGCCTGGGGGCGGAGCCTCGACGCGGGGGCGGAGCCGTGCAGCTAGGCCCCTCCCCCACCCTGGTCCATTTCCTCTCGCCTCTCCCGCAGATATTGACGAGTGCCGGGAGCTGAACCAGCGGGGGCTGCTGTGCAAGAGCGAGCGCTGCGTCAACACGAACGGCTCCTTCCGCTGCGCCTGCAAGGCCGGCTTCGTGCGCGTCCGGCCTCACGGGGCCTGCGTGCCCCAGCGCCGCCGCTGACCCGCCCCGGCAGTCCCGCTGCCCGGTCTTGTACATAGCGGCCCGGGGAGGCCAGGTACGAGCCGCTCTCTGACATCCTGCGGCGCCCGCCGAGAGACTCGTCCGGGGCCCAAAGGGACGACCTGCCTGGAGCCGGCCCCTTCGGAGGGGCATCTGACTGTGTGGACTCGGCCTGGCATGGTCCGCCCGGCCCCTCGCAGGGCCGGGAACCTGCACCAGGCTCTTAGGAGATTGTATCTTAGTAACCGGGACCGGGACCCCCGACTTCTGCCCGCCCGCCCGCCCTGGTGTTGAGGGAGCCCGCGAGCTCCAGCGAGATAAAGTTCACCCGTGTTTACCCTTCTTTGTCCCGCATGGTCATGTTCTGGAAGAAGAAGCCAGACCTTTGGCCAGGGGGGAAATGGGCAGTGGGAGCCCCAGGGGCGGCTCAACTTTTTAGGTGTCCCCCAGGAGACAGCCCAGACCTTCAGGGACCCTCCAGGAGACAGCCCAACCCCTCAGGTGCCCCCTCTGGGGTAGCTGGCACTCAGGCCCCTCAGGAGGCAGCCCAACCCCTCAGGTGCCCCCTCTGGGGTAGCTGGCACTCAGGTCCCTCAGGAGGCAGCCCAACCCCTCAGGTGCCCCCTCTGGGGCAGCTGGCACTCAGGCCCCTCAGGAGGCAGCCCAGCTCCTCAGGTGCCCCCTCTGGGTTAGCTGGCACTCAGGCCCCTCAGGAGGCAGCCCAGCTCCTCAGGTGTCCCCTCTGGGGCAGCTGGCACTCAGGCCCCTCAGGAGACATCCCTTCAGGTGCCCCCTCTGGGGTAGCTGGCATTCAGGCCCCTCAGGAGGCAGCCCAGCTCCTCAGGTGCCCCCTCTGGGGTAGCTGGCACTCAGGCCCCTCAGGAGGCAGCCCAACCCCTCAGGTGCCCCCTCTGGGTAGCTGGCACTCAGACCCCTCAGGTGCCCCCTCTGGGGTAGCTGGCACTTGACCCTTCAGGTGCCCCCCAGGAGGCAGCCCAGCCCCTCAGGTGCCCCCTCTGGGTAGCTGGCACTCAGACCCCTCTGGGGTAGCTGGCACTTGACCCTTCAGGTGCCCCCCAGGAGGCAGCCCAGCCCCTCAGGTGCCCCCTCTGGGTTAGCTGGCACTCAGGCCCCTCAGGAGACATCCCTTCAGGTGCCCCCTCTGGGGTAGCTGGCACTCAGGCCCCTCAGGAGGCAGCCCAGCCCCTCAGGTGCCCCCTCTGGGGTAGCTGGCACTCGGGTCCCTCAGGAGGCAGCCCAGCTCCTCAGGTGCCCCCTCTGGGGTAGCTGGCACTCAGGCCCCTCAGGAGGCAGCCCAGCTCCTCAGGTGCCCCCTCTGGGGTAGCTGGCACTCAGGCCCCTCAGGAGACATCCCTTCAGGTGCCCCCTCTGGGGTAGCTGGCACTCAGGCCCCTCAGGTGCCCGCTCTGGGGTAGCTGGCACTTGACCCTTCAGGTGCCCCCCAGGAGGCAGGAAGCGGCTGCCCCATCCAAGGCTCCCAGGACTTTTAATAAAATGTATTGCGGCTCTGATTCTGTACAGGGAGAAGGCCCTGGGGCGGGCCTGGGGGCTCACACGGGGTTTGTACAATAAATACATGGGCGAAGGGCAGGGAAGCAGGAGGGCTGGTAGGCCTTCCCATGGGGCGTCTGAGGCCCCCCGCCCCCTGCTCTGTCCTTGGCTTTGTGGAGGTGCTCGGAAGGATGCCCGGGCCGGGGTCAGTCCAGCTTCCGCGCCCCCAGCTTCATGGGCCCCTTGGCCGCCTTCTTCTCTGCCCGCTTGGCCTCCATCTCTCTCTTCCTCTCTTCTCTCTTCTTTCGAGCCAGCTCAGCCTTGGCCTGTCCTGGGAGACCACGACAGGGGGAGCAGTGGTTAGTGGGGGCTCTGGGGGACACCCCCAGGGAAGGGCCCAGGCCAAGGGAAGGAGGGACCTACTGCTCTCAGACTCCAGGGTCCCCCAGTTCTCCTCGGTCCCCCAGTTCTCCTCAGTCCCCCAGTCCCCAGAGGCTTCTGTGCTCCAAGAATCTGAATTTCGCTGAAAAGTGAAGAGAAGTCGGTCAGGGGCCACCTGTGGGTGTCAGAGGCCTGATTCTCACCACTGCCCCACCTCACCCTCCTCCCAGCATCCCCGCCACCTGGCTCTTTCCTGGCCCCCCAAGGCTGGCAGCCCCCCTTACCTGGGTGCTGGCGGCTAGACGAGGTGCCAGGGCGGAGAAGGGATCGGCTTTCTCGCTGGTCTCTGGCCCACCCCAGTTGTACTCACTGGCCAGCTTGGTGCCCTCGGGGAGCAGTGATTTGGGGGGCTGTGACTCCTGCCAGCCCTGGTCCCAGGAGCCTTCGGTCTCCCAGCTGCTCCAGTCAGACTCGGGAGGCTTCTGAGAGGGGCTGCCGGCCTGCTAAGGGAGATGGTTGGAGAGGCTGGGGGTGCTGGGGACCCCAGGGACTCGATTCCAGCCCCCCCAACCGGGGCCCCGAGGCTCACCCTCCTCGCCTGATGCTCCCTCTGGCTGCTGCTCCAGTCCTCCCGCTGCGCCTCGCCTTCTTGCTGCAGAGGAGAGGGCAGGGGGTGAGGCGGAAGATCCAAGAGAAGCGGGGGAGGGGGACGGCTGTGTGACCCTGGACAAGTCACACACACTCACCCTCACTCTCCCCCCCAAGAAGGTACCGCAGCAGCTCATTGGGGCCAGAGAGCAGGGAATGGTCGAGCACTTTACAAATTGTAATTGGGGGGGGAGCTGTTCTTGTCCACATTTTACAGATGAGGAAACAGAGGCAAGCAGGATGAAGTGACTTGTCCAGAGTCACCCGGTTGGGATGTCTGAAGCTGACATTGAACTCGGGGCTTCCTGCCTCCAGGCCCAGCGCTCTGGGTAGCCATTACTGGCCTTGGGGGTGGGGGCTCTGCACCCTAACAGTCTTACTGCCCAAATGCAGGGGTACAAGGCACAAAGAGGGGCAGCCCCTGCCCTCCAGGAGGTTCCGGTCCAAGTTAGGGGGCCCACTGACCTCCAGGCTGCCCCAGTCTTCATCATCCCACCGGTCAGCAGAGCCTTCCTCTTCTTCCTCCTCCTCCTCCTCCTCCTCCTCCCCTCTGGGGTCCCACTGACCTGAGGTCACAGGAGGGGCCTGGGCAGGGGCAGCGGAGGCTGCGGCTGCTCCTGGGGGGCCTGGGAGGTCGGGAAAGGGGGCCCATCAGCACCCACCAGCCTCCTCGGAGGGCCCAGATTTCCCACGTGCCCGTCACCGATGAGGGAGAAGCCGGAGCCCCGCGGGTGCTCCAGGCTGCCACCCCTGTGCCCGCTGAGGGCCCCGGAGCAGGGGTTTGGGGGGGCAGGAACTGGCAGCCCCAGGGGTCCACTCACCTTCAGAGGGTGTCCTGAGGGGGGCGTCGCTGGCCGGGGGGCTCTCGGGGGCCGTGGGGTTGGCCCGGATCAGCTTGGACGTGAGGGAGGAGACGCCGGTCACTGCCCAGCCAGCCCAGCTAGCGGCGGTGGCCCCCGGCCTGGGGCTCGAGACTCTGTGGACGTCCTTCTCTGGGGACAGAGAGGCCCGGAGGGTGAGATCCCAGGGGAAGGGGCTCCCCGAGACCGGGGGCGTCTACACCGCCAGGGGTGACTGGGGAAGGACGTCTACACGGGCTCACCCATTTCCTCCAGCTGGGTCGGGTCTTCAGACACGGACTCGAGCTTGGTCAGGAAGCTCCGAATGGCCTTGAAAGCCTGCGGGAGGGGGAGAAGGGCCCGCTGAGGCCCTGGGAACCCCCAGGGGAGCCGAGGGGCCACAGAGGCGGGGACGGGGTCCTGGGGGGCCCTGGACCCCCAGGGGCTGGTTGGAGCCCTGCCTCTGAGCGGCCCGACCAGGAGAGCCGGGGCCGCCCTCCCTCCGCAGCCCCTCCTCGCTCTAAAGGCTCCGTGGGGTCCTCTCGCCTCTTGGGGCCTCGGTTTCCCCGTCGGCACAGGGCAGGCCCGGACTAGGCTCCCCCCAGACCCGAACGGGCAGGGAGCGAGGCCGGCCTCACCTGGTCGCGCACGGTTTTCTCGGGGTCGACGGTGAGGGCGCCCAGCACGGGCAGGATCTTGTGGGCGCAGTCGCTCATGGAGTAGAGGTTGTGGGTGGCGGCGAAGCCCAGGACGCCGGCCGCCCTGGACGGGGCGAAGGGGTCCCTGGTGGCCCGGCTGAACGCCGACGTGAGGACGCGCTGCCGGGTCTGAGGGAGAGGACGGGGCGGTCAGCGCCTCCGGCCGGCAGCCCCCCGCCCGGCTCCGGGGCCCGGGGCCCACTCACACTGGCGCTGAGGTAGGGGCCGATCTTGCCCAGGCACACGGTGGTGTTGCAGCGGATGGGGCCCTGCTCGTCCTTGGCCTGGAGCCTGGCGAAGTGCTTCATCAGCTCCACGTTCAGATTCTGCTCGTTCAGCTTGGGGGCCAGGAGCAGCATGGACTGCGGGAAGGAGGGGGGGCTCGGACCCTCTCCAGGCCCCCGGGCCCCCCCATCGCCCCCTCAGCCCCCGCGCTCAGCGGCCACAGGCAGGAAGAGGAGGCATTTGAACCCAGAGCCTTACACCCTCGTGCCTGGGCGCCTGCCACCTTGCTGCAGTCAGAGGGGCCCCGGGCCACCCAGGTAACGGTGAGCAGTGGGGAAGGCATCCTGACCGGGCCCAGACCCCCCCCCCCCGATGCCCTGGGGGAGCGGGACCCCGGCCTCCTCCCCAGCTCCCCACAAGAGGCCACGCCCGATCAGGCCTCCTCAGAGGGGGGTCGCGGCGTGACCAAACACTGGCCAGAGCCGGGGACTCGGGAGAGCTGCCGGGGGGAGCCCGGTCCGACTCCTCTACAGGCGGGGACATGGAGGCCCCCCGGGGCCCTGGGGGGCCTCGTTTCCCCCAGGCCAGTCCACCTTGACAGTCTGCTCCCGGATGGCCGGGTTCGTGTCCAGGAAGCCGTGGACGACGTGGGGGAAGATCTGGGTGTTGACCGTCGGCTCATTGAGGTACTGAATGAACTGCTCCATCTGTGCCGGGGGAGGGGAGAGGCGTGAGGCCCGGCCGGGGGCCGAGGGGGCCCTCCGCGGGGATGTCCCTTTGCGTCTCTCTCGCCCAAAGGGCTTCCGGTTCCTGCTTTGCTCTCTCGGTCCTGAGGCCTTCTTCGCCTCAGTTTCCCCAGCGGGACAAGGACCCTCTGGCTGGCCGGCCTCTGCCGCGGGGCCTCCCTCCCCAGGAGGAGGAGGAGGAGGAGCCGGCCCACAAGCACCCACCTGCTGCAGCAAGCGGATGCGCATGGCACGGTCCGTGGAGGAGAACATCTTCACCACGACCGGGATGATCTTCTGCTGGTACTCTTCCGCGCTGAGGAACTTCCCCACCTGCAGGGGCAGAGCCCGGAGGCGCCGGCCCAAGTCAGCTCCCGGGGGCCGGGGGGGGGGGCCTCAGCGGCGGGGGGGCCTGGGGGGGCGGGCCTCAGTGGTGGGGGGCCTCGATGGGGGGGCGGGCCTCAGTGGCGGGGGACCTGGGGGGGGCCTCAGTGGCGGGGGGCCTGGGGGGGCGGGCCTCAGTGGTGGGGGGCCTCGGCGGGGGGGGGCGGGCCTCAGTGGCGGGGGGGCCTGGGGGGGGGCCTCAGCAGGCCTCAGTGGCGGGGGGCCTCAGCGGGCCTCAGTGGCGGGGGGCCTCGATGGGGGGGCGGGCCTCAGTGGTGGGGGGGCCTGGGGAGGGGCGGGCCTCAGTGGGCCTCGATGGGGCGGGCCTCAGTGGCGGGGGGCCTCGGCCAAGGCTCAGCTCACCTTGAAGAGGGGGGTGAGGATCACGGCGCCGGCGCTGCCGTATTCGAAGGCCGTCAGCAGCTGGGGCAGGATCTTGTGCCGGCAGAAGTCCTCGGGGAAGGAGTCGAGATTCTTGCTCAGCTCCTGGAAGAACTTCTGCTTCTCGGCGGGCTCTTTGATCTGGGGGGGGCAGAGGCGGGTCAGCCCGGGGAGGGGGAGGGGAGGGATGAGAAGGAAGCTTTAATCAGTAACGTTTGGGAAATGCTGAATGAATCCATGCAGAGCAAACGTGAGCGCGTCAGGCAACCAACAACGGAGAACTGTCGGCATGGAGCGTCTCACAGCAAAACTTGACAGCATGTACAGGGGGGGCCGCTGGGTGGACGGAGTCAGACCCAGAGACGGGAGGTCCTGGGTTCCAGTCCGGCCTCAGACGCTTGCAGTCCCTTCACCCCCCGGCCCAGCCCTTCTGGCTCGTCTGCCTCGGAAGCGGTAACCAGGGCTGTCCAAGACGGAAGGGGGGCGTAACGCACAGAAGGAGCACAGACTTCCACCTCGGAGCCGGTCCCAATTCATACGCGGCCGGAGGAAGCCCGGGCGGCCGCCTCCCTGGCTCGGACCCTGGCTAAGTCCCTTCGGCCCGCGTGCCCCCCTTTCCTCCCCGGTAAAGTGGGCGCGGTCGCCGCCCCCCCCCCCCGCACAGAGCCTTTGGCACGTGCTCGTCCCTCGTGAAAACCATCGAGAACAAACTCCGACTCCCAGGGCACGAGATCCCTATTCAGCATCCTTCCCGCCGGACCACTCGCGTCACGCAGCGGGTCTGTAGCCGATACTGACATTCGTCCCATTGGCAAAGGCAGTTGGAGGGAGCCCCAAACAGCCCGTGATTCGGAGGGGCTGCAGGGAAAACGGCACAGGAAGAAACAGAGCGGGCCGTGCAGGCGGGAAGGTCTGGGTTCGAGTCCTGCCCGAGCCGCGGCCAGTCGGGCAACTCTCCACGTCCCAGATGACGGGATCTACGTGTCCTCCGGGGCGTCCCCTCAAAGGGCGGCAGCCAACGTGCTGAGAAGCACTTTACAAAGGCACTGAACCATCAACACAGGATCGGCAGATCGCTTTGTAAGTACAGACGACGCGCACTACACGGCAAGCGGGAATGAGGAAATCGTCCATCTGCTCCAGCCCCCCAAAGATGGGGTCACGGATGGACCATGAATGGAGCTATGAACTGGCCCGGCTTTTCAGCAAATAATCTGTATTCGCAGCAGCCAGGGAGCCCAGTGGGGAGAGCGCCAGGCCTGGAGGCAGGAGGACCCGGGTTCGAATCTGGCCTCCCACACGGATACCCTGGGCAAGTCACGAACCCCATCGCCCAGCCCTCACCGCTCTTCTGCCTTGGAACCCAAACACAGCATCGATTCCAGGATGGAAGGGAAGGGCTGAAAAACAAACACGCAAACCCCTGCTCCCGCGGTCCGGCCCTCGCCTGGGACAGTGGAAGGACCGGCACCTTTGGAGTCAAAGGTGGTCACAGGCGAGCCATCATGTCCTTCCCGACCCGTTATAGGTTTTCCTGGCAGACATACTGGCATGACTGGCCATTTCCTTCTCCAGCTCATTTTACAACTGAGGAAACTGAGGCAAACAGGGTGAAGTGACTTGTCTAGAGTCACCCAGCTAGGAAGTGCCTCAGACTAGGTCTGAACTCAGACATGGCCCACTGTCCATTTGCACCCCCAATTGCCCTTTGGGACCAAAGGCTCTAGAGTCAAATCCTATCCCTGAATTACCCTGGAAAATCATTTCCCCCTCCTGGGCCTCAGTTTCCTCATCTGTAAATGAGGGGGTTGGCCCGGATGACCTTAAGATGCTGCCCTTCCCGCTACGCCTCCTGACATCCATCTGGTTCTTCTTCCAGCTCCATTCCTTGTTGGAAGCAGACTGTGTGTCGGGGGTCGGCCCCTTCCCCAGAAAGGCTCAGGGACGCCCAGGCTCACTCTGTCTCAGCCTGCCCAGAGGGTAGGAAGGAGGCCGGGGCCAGCAGGGCCAGGCCCGAAAGAGCCCCGGAAGCCGGGATTTCCACCCAGGTGTGTGCGAGGGCGAGCGGTGGGGTCCAGGGGCTGCGGGCCCCCTCGTTCTGGGGCTCACCTGGATCTCCTCAAGGAAGAGGTTGGTCTCCACAAAGCTGTTGCACATGAAGCCGCCGGGGGCCCGGCAGTTCTGCAGGAAGCGGGACGGATTGGGGCGCACCCGGGGGTTGGCCCCCACCAATTCACAGTAATGAGGAACCAGAGACTTTGGAATCTGAAAGAGGGGCAGGCAGGAGGCGGGTCTCAGGAGGTGGGTGGCAGCGGGCCAGAGAGGGCCCAGGGCTGGCGGGGGCACCCGGGCCCAGAGACTCACCTTCCCCAGGGAGCGCAGGGAAGAGGCCCGGGCCAGGGGGCCGTTGAACACCTCCCAGATGAGGCAGCCCAGCCTCCACATGTCGGCTGACCTGCGCGGACCAAAGACAGGACTCAGGGGCCTCTTGCCCTGGGGGCAGCACCCTGCCCACCGGCATCTCTGGGCTCCCTGGACGGGCCGTACCCTCCTGCCCCGACCGCCAGGCTCACCATTTCTCCCCAACACTTTTGCTGCTGCTGTCCGTCATCTCAGGGGGGTCATAGCGTTCCAGGTCGGGGATCCTCTTGCGGGGGGGGTCCCCATTGTCTCCCTGGGCCGAGTACATGTAATCCAGGCCCCCCAGCTTCCACTCCCCGGCTCGATCCACGAAGACGGCCGCCGTACACACATTGTTGTGAATGAGGCTGCAGTCGTTAACCAGGAAGCTCAGGGCTTTCTGTGGGGACGAGGTCAGGCTGGGGGCCCGGCTCGGGAGGCTGGGCACCACCCCATCCAGCGGGCAGCAGCCCTCCTTCGCCACCCCCAAAGGGGGGCGGAGAGGGATCCGGGCCTCTGGTGCTCACCACAATCTGATGCAGCCCCCACGAGATCTCCAGCTCGCTCAGGCCCCCCGTCTCTGCCTTCAACTTCAGGTAGGTCCGCAGCGGGGTCACAGGCTCAGTCACCACATGGAGGCATTTGTCGGTCTGGTGGAAGGGCCAAGAGGTGGGTCAGTAGCAGGCTGAGGCAGCTCAGGGCCGGGGGGCTAAGGCGAGAGGAAGGAACTGACGGAGGGGAGCCTGTGGACGGGGCTGGGGGCCAGAACCTCAAAAGCAAAGCAAGAGGAGAAACGGAGGGGATCCTTTAGGAAGAAGGCTGAATGGGGGAGCCCAGTTCAAATCGGTCTATGACCTTGAACAAGTCCCCTCCCCGCTCTGGGCCTCAGTTTCCTCGTCTGTAAGTAAGGAGGTTCGGCCTGGATGATCATGAAGGCGTCTTTCGCCTCCAAAGCTCGGGGCCTTAAGGGAAGGGAAGGGATGAAGTTAGCTGCCAGGGCAGAGAGGGAACAAGCAAGGATGGGCCAGAAGGGGAAACTGAGGAAAGGGGCAGGGGCTCACAGGGGTTGGGGGTGTATCCTGGTCCAACCTACCTCCAGCCCATCGAGATACGCCAGGATGTTGGGGTGCCGCAGGGTTTTGAGCCGCTTGAAGGCTGCCTTGGCCACCAGCGTTTGCTCCTCCTCCCCGGGCTTGGCCTCGTATACGAACACGGACACAGCATTTCCCGTGGCCTGTGGGGAAGCGCGGGCTGGTGGGGGGACCGAGAGCTTGGGGATCCCTCAGCCCACTCCGGAGGGGCGGCTTCTTGCTATCCCCAACCAGCCCCGGGGACACGTGGGAGGTCTGGGGGGCAGGGCCCCTGCCTCCCACAGAACCCCGGTGGGGGGGGGGCAACCCGACCCCCCCTCCCAGCCGGACCTTCCCCCCAGGGCTGCTCAGGGCCTCGGGGGCCACGTCGGCCAGGAGAGCCGGGGGCGGGCTGGGGGCGGGGCCGGCCAGCTCCAGCCGCCCGGGCTCTGGCTGCGGCCTGCTTAGCTCAGCTGGGCTCCCGCTCCTCGGCCCCGTCACCTTCTTTTTGCCGCGATGCAGCGCCCACAGCCCCGGCCCCGGCGCGCCGCCACCTTCGGGGGGCTCCGGGCTCAGCTCGTACGGAAAGTCCCGAATCGGGTCCCGGGCGAAGAACCACATCGTCCGCCCGGCCCTACTTCAGACCCCGGCTTCCCTCCGGGTCCGGCTCCGGCTCCGGCTCCGGCTCCGACTCTGCCCGGGCCCGGCTCCGCCCCCTCGAGGTCCTGCCCAGCCTAGGGCCCGCCCCGATGCTCCGCCAATGGATGCCCCATTCCGCTTAGAACCCGCCCCCATTAGGGGCCCGCCCCCTAGAAACTCCTCCAGTCGCGAGGCTCCACCGGTCCCGAGGCCCCGCCCTCCCTACGCTCCACCCCCGAGAGTCCGCTGCTTCGCAGGGTCCGCCCCCGAAGGCCAGCCGCAGCCTCCTCCGCTCACTCCTCTTCCCCTGGGAAGCTCCTCTGACTCCACCCCCTGGTGGTGCCTCTTCCTCCCGCCCACAGCCACGGAGTCGGGCGTAAGGGGACGGGAGGGAGCTGAGGGAAGAGCAGGAAGGGGGAGGGAGGAAGCGGAAGCGAGAAACTGCGTCAGAACCTCTGACGTTGACCAAGGGCTTAATCATGTGGGCGGGGCGTGCACACAGTAGGCGCCAAATAAATGCTAGTGCCCATGTGCTCTTGGGGCCCCACTTTCAGGATTTATCGTGTTTAGATTAGTTTAGAGTAGAGTAGAGGAAACTGAAGCCCAGAGGGGAAATGATATGCCCATAGCCACCCTTCTAGGGAGTTTTAGAGGCTGGGAAACACTAGAAAGGAACCTGAACCAATCCAAGGACCTAGTTCAAATCCTGTCTTGAATCCCTGGGCAAGTCACTCACCTCCCAGCGCCTCAGTTTCCTCAAATGGAGCCCCTACACAGCCCTAGAGATTCCTCCCAGCTCTAGATCTCTCTCATCTGTAAAATGGGAATAACAGCAGCTCCCAGGGTTGTTGTCAGGATCCAGGGAGATGGATTCTCTCTGTAAAGTACTTGGCATAGTGCCAGATAAATACTAGCTACTAGTATCATCGTGGGTTAGCTGGGGGGGAAAGGAGGCCTCTGTCAAATAGACTCAAGTTCAAATCCAGCCTCTGGCTGTGTGACCCTGGGCAAGTCACTTCCCCGTTTGCCTCATTTTCTCCAAATGGAAGGAAGTGACTAACCAGGCCAACATCTTTGCCAAGAAAACCCTCAGTGGGAGGAGTCTGGAGGAGTCAGACACAACAGCATCACAACCAAGTGATCATTTTTATTCTATTCATGACCTTGTGGAGGAAGTAGAGGAAGCAAGGCTGAGGAAGCTGCAGCACCCGCCCCCCTTCTTCCCCCCCAAAAGAGAGCCTGAGGGAGGCAGGGTCCAGGCCTCCGGGTCAGCAGAGGCCCTCAGGAAGGAAAGGTCCTGGCAAGGAACCACTAACTTCCTCTTGTGGGACTGGCCTGCAGCCATGAGCTCTCAGCCATCTTCCATTGTTTCCTCTTCCCTCCTTCCTTCTCATTTGCCTAGAAAAAAAAGCTTAGTCCTTCCTAATTCACTCAGCAAGCATTTATGAAGCCCCTACTATGTGCCAGGTACTGCCCTCAACAGTGGGTGCCCAGAGGAGGGTACAAGGCAGTCCCTGACCTCAAGGAGCTCCCAGGCTTACAGGGGCGATAACCATGGAACGATTACGGACAGACAGACAACCAGAGAAATTGGAATGATGACCAGAGGGAAGACAGGATCCTGGGGGACCGTTAGTCATCCTGGGGAAGGTGGGATTTGAGCTGGGAGGGAAGGAAGCCAGGAGTCAGAGAGCCACAGGCCAGCCAGGAAAAACACCCAGTTGAAAAAGGAAGAATCTCTTGTTAAAAATATCAAGGAGGCTGGGTCACTGTGGCCTGTGAACTGGGGAGGAAGAGAGGAATAAGAAGCCCAGAAAGGGAGGAAGACAAGGGGATGGAGGGCCTTATAAACCAGAGATTTTCTTCTTTTGTTATTTTATTTTATTTTTTAAAAGGTACTTTATTTTACCCATTACATTTAATAACAATTTTCCACATAAGTTTTCTGGAGTTAAAAGATCCAAATTATCTCTCTCCTTCCCTCCCTTCCTTCCTCCATCCTAGAGATGGTAAGCAAATTGATCTGGATGATCCATGTATTTCATGCAAAACATGTTTCCGTCGTGTTCATTGTTGTAAAAAAAACCCCAACTCATCGAAAACCAAAACCCCCCAGTAAAAACCCAAATAACCTAAAGTGAAAACTTGTCTGCTTTACTCTGAATTCTGACCCCCACTGTTCTTTGTCTATAGTCCTTCAGAATTGTCCCGGATCGTCTTGTGGCTGAGAGTCTCCAAGTCTATCCCAGTGGATCATTCCACCATATTGCCATTGCCATGTACAGTTTTCTGGTTCTGCTCATTTTTCTCTGCATCAGTTCATGTAGGTCTTCCAGCTCTTTTGACATCATCCTGTTCATCGTTGCATACAGCACAAGACTATTCCATCCCCATCATGTACCCCAGTGTGTTCAGCTTTTCCCCAATCAAGGGACATCTCTCTAGTTTCTATTTCTTTGCCCCCCACAAAAATCAGTATAACTAGAAATATTTTTGTACAAGTAAGTCCTTTCCCATTTTTTTCTCTTTGGGATACAGACCTACTGGTGGTATTGCTGGATCAAAGGACATGCATTTTTTAATAGCCATTGGAGCATCATTCCAAATTGCCCTCCAGAATGGTTGGATCACTTCACAACTCCACCAACAATGCATTAGTGTCCCAATTTCTCCACCTCCCCTCCAACATTTATCCCTTTCCTTTACTGTCACATTGGCCAATCTGATAGATGTGAGGTGGTGCTTTAGAGTTGTATTAATTTGCATTTTTCTAACCAAGAGGGATTTAGAATATTTTTTCATATGATTATAGATCGCTTTGATTTCTTCATATAAAAACTGCTTGTTCATATCCTTTGACCATTTGTCATTGGGGAATGGCTTGTATTCTTTTTTTTTTTTAACCCCTTACCTTCCGTCTTGGAGTCAATACTGTGTATTGGCTCCAAGGCAGAAGAGTGGTAAGGGCTAGGCCATGGGGGTCAAGTGACTTGCCCAGGATCACACAGCTAGGAAGTGGCTGAAGTCAAATTTGAACCTAGGACCTCCCATCGCTAGGCCTGGCTCTCAATCCTCTGAGCTACACAGCTGCCCCCGGCTTGTATTCTTAGAAACTAGACTTAGTGCTTTTAGATATTTGAGAAATGAGACCTTTATCATAGAAATTTGTTATAAAGATTTTTTCCCCCAGTTTATTGTTTCCCTTTTAATCTTGGTTGCATTGGTTTTGTTTGTACACAATCTTTTTAATATAATATAATCAAAATTACTCATTTTACATTTTGCAATATTCTCTATCTCTTGTTTGGTCATAAATTCTTTCCTTCTCCATAGATCTGATGTGTAAACTATTCTATGTTCCCCTAATTTACTTATCAACCTGTATGTCTAAATCATATATCCATTTTGACCTTATCCTTTTTTTTCTAATTGAAGTCTCTCATTTTGTTGAAAAGTAAACAAAAATCTGACTACAAACATGTGCATAAATATCATGCCAATGTGTATGCATGTATGTATATTGTATTCCTATTTATATATTATTTTTTAAATTGCTTTATCTTTCTACTACTTTAATAGATTTCTTATCCCTCCTTCTCCAAGAATTTTCATATATATTATCCCAATTGAGGGGGTTTTGTGTGTGTGAGTGGTTTTTTGTTGGGGTTTTATTTTTATTTGACCTTATCTTGGTATAGGGTGTGAGATATTAGTCCAAACCTAGTTTCTGCCATACTGTTTTCTGGTTTTCCCAGCAATTTTTGTCAAATAGTGAGTTCTTGTCCCAAAAGCTGTGATCTTTGGGTTTATTGAACACTAGCTTACTGAGGTCATTTACCCCTAGTCTATTCCATTGATCCTCCCTTCTATTTCTTAGCAGTACCATATTGTTTTGATGATCACTGCTTCATAGTACAGTTTAAGATCTGGTACCGCTAGGCCCCCATCCTTCACATTTTTTTTCATTAGTTCCCTTGATATTCTTGATCTTATGTTCTTCCAGATGAACTTTGTTATAATTGTTTCTAATTCAATAAAGTAGATTTCTGGTAGTTTGATTGGTATGGCACTGATTTAGTAGATTAGTTTGGGTAGGATGGTCATTTTTATTATATTAGCTCAGCCCACTCATGAGCAATTAATGTTTTTTCAGTTTAGATCTAACTTTGTATGAAAAGCTTTTAGTATTGTGTTCATATAATTCCTGTGCTTGTCTTGGCAAATAGATTCCCAAATATTTTGTATTGCCTAGAGTGATTTTAAATGGAGTTTCTCTATCTCTTCTTGCTGAGTTTTGTTGGAAATATATAGAAATGCTGATGATTAATGCAGGCTTATTTTGTACCCTGCAACTTCATTAATGTTATTTCCACTAGTTTTTTAGTTGATTTTCTTGGATTCTCTAAGTATACCATCAGATTATCTTCAAAGAGTGATAGTTTAATTTCCTCATTGCCTACTTTAATCCCTTCAATTTATTTTTTAATTGTTGCTGCTAGCCTTTCTAGAACAATATTAAATAATAGAGGGGATAATGGGCATCCCTGCTTCACTCCTGATCTTATTGGGAAGTGTCGGGGGAAAAGGAGTTATTATTATATAAGAGGTTTGGACTGGATTATATTTAAAATAAGGACACCAGGAATTTATATTAATCCCCAAGAGATTTATTTACAAAATATAGAAAGAGTGAAATAAGAAAATCAGAGAGAGGTTAGGGTAAGATATCTAACCTAAGCACTAAGCAATTTACTCTGACCCCTGACTCAACCCGGGCAGGGGAGTTTAGTCCTTAACCAGAGAAGCCTCAGCCCTTGTAGTCGAGGACCTGGGGATACTGGGAGCTTCTCTCAAGAGGATAGGTCTCTCCTGAGGCTAGTTTTCTTCAGAAAATCCAGGAAAGGAGTCAGCTTTTTCACTCACCACGAGTCAATTCAAAGGAAGAGATTTAAGGACAGTCTCACCAGGAACAGGGTCTCAGGCCCACTCAGCAGATTCTTCTCCAGTCTCAACTCCAAAGAATGAAGAACTGTCACTCACAGGAAGTTCAACTCTAAGTAGAACTCCAAGTAAAAACTCCACTCAGGAAGTTGTAACTCCCTTTTAAAGACACTTTCTTTTGCATCACTTCCTGTGACTTCCCCTAATTTTACTTCTACCAATCACAGTTGAAACTTTGCTTTAGGACTGCCATGGGGCAGTCAGTTTAATTCTGATTCATCACCCACTATTGCACACATGGGTCACATACCTCCCCCACTCAAGTGTGAATGGGGTGTTTGCACCTTTGGTGATTAAATCTAAAAATGGACAGGGGAGTTAATTTAATTTTTACAATCAGGGGAGAATTAATTAATTTCATTTTCACAGCCAGGGGACAGTTAAATTTAATCTTCACAGAAGATTGCTAACAGATCCCCATTACAGATGATACTTGCTGATGATTTTAAATAAATGCTCCTTATTATTTTGAGGAAAGGCCCATTTATTCCTATGCTTTCTAATGTTTTCAATAGGAATGAGTGTTGTATTTTGTCAAAGGCTTTTTCTGCATCTATTGAGATAATCATGTGGTTTCTGTTAGCTTGATTATTGATATGGTCAATTATGCAGATGGTTTTCCTAATATTGAACCAGCCTTGCATTCCTGGTATAAATCCCACTTGATCATAGTGAATAATCCTCATGATATATTGTTGTAGTCAATTTGCTAGTCTTTTATTTGATTTTTGCATTGATATTCATTAAGAAAATTGGTCTTTAATTTTCTTTCTCTGTTTTTGCTCTTCCTGGTTTAGATATCAGCATCATATTTGTGTCATAAAAAGAATTTGATAGGCTATCTTCTCTGCCTATTTTGCCAAATAGTTTGATAGAATTGACTTGTGAATCCATTTGGTCCTGGGGATTTTTTCTTGAGGAACTTACTGATGGCCTGTTGGATTTCTTTTTCTGAGATGGGATTATTTAAGTATTCTATTTCCTCTTTTGTTAATGTAGGAAATATATATATATATATGTATATATATATATACATATATATATATATTTGTAAATATTCATCCATTTCACCTATATTGTCAGATTTATTGTCATATAAGTGGGCAAAAGAGCTCCTAATGATTGCTTTAATTTCTTCTTCTTTGCTGGTGAATTTACCCTTTCCATTTTTGATACTGGTAATTTGATTTTTCTTCTTTCCTTTTTCTAATCTAATTAACCAATGCTCTATTTTACTTGTTTTTTTTCTTCTTCATAAAAACCAGTTCCTAGTCTTATTTATGAGTTCAATAGTTCTCTTATTTTCAATTTTATTAATTTTTCTTTTGATTTTTAGGATTTCCAATTTAGTCTTTAATTAGGGATTTTTAATTGGTTCTTTTTCTAATTTTTTTAGTTGCATATCCAATTCATTGATCTACTTTTCCTCTATCTTATTGATGAAAGCATTCAGAGATATGCCTTTTCCCCAAAATACAGCTTTGGCTTTATCACATAAATTCTGATATATCATTGTAATTCTCTTTAATGAAATTATTGATTGTTTCTTTAATTTGTTCTTTGACACACCTTTTTTTTAGAATGAGATTACTTAGTTTCCAATTAATTCTCAATTTCTTTTTCTATGGACCCTTATTGATTACAATTCTATTCCATTGTGATCTGAAAAGGAAGCATTTATTACTTCAGCTTTTCTGCATTTGGTTGTAAAGATTTTATGCCTTCATACATGGGCAATTTTTGCATAGGTATTATATTTTGCTGAAAAGAAGGTATGTTCTTTTTTATCCCCATGCAATTTTCTTCAGAGACCTATTAACCTAACCTTTTTAAAATTCCATTCACTTCCTTTACTTGTTTCTTTTTTTGTTAGATTTATCTAGTTTTGGGGGGGGTGTAGGCTGAAGGCCCCCACTAGTATAGTTTTACTGTCTATTTTCTCCTTAAGTTCACTTAATATCAGCTTTAAAAATTTGGAGGCTATACCATTTAGTGAATATGTTTAGTAGTGACATTACTTAATAGTCTATAGTAACTTTTATTCAGATGTAATTTCCTTTTTTATCTCTTTTAATTAGATCTATTTTTGTTTTTGTTTTGTCTGAGATCATGATTGATACTCCTAGTTTTTTTTTTTTACTTCAGCTGAAGCACAATAGATTCTTCTCCATACCCTTACCTTTACTGTGGATCTATTTTCCAGGTCAGTCATTTTTTCAATGAGATATTTCAGAACCCAGGGCAGTAGATGTGAGGTGGGTGGCTTGCTGTTGGCTTGTGCAGGTATTCCTTGGAAAGGCTTTGCTGTCAGCTGTGCTCCCATCTCATGCCAGTAAAATAGACCCTCTCTGTCTACCTTCCAAGTTGTTTTCTATAGGACAGGTGCTTCACTCCATCCCCTTTTCATCCTGTCACTCCAATATTTGTTTTGCCATATTATTTTAAGAGCAGTTGAAGAAAATTCTCAGTGGTTCCAGTTTTCCATGCTTCTACTCTGCCATATTCGCTCCACCTAGAAATTTTCTATTTGATGCCAGAAGCAATAGGGTATCACTAGACTTTATTGAATGAGGAGGGCAAAGATCAAAGTTGAAAGTTGGAAACATTAGTTTGACAGCTTAGTGGAGGATGGAGTCAAGGAAGGACTTGAGGTAGGCAGACCCACTGGTGGAAATGGTAATAATCCAAGTGTGAGGTGATGAGGGTTGTTAAATTTATATTGGTTGGACTGAAGAGATTTAATTGGTGGTTGGCAGGGATTTAATTTCTAAATCCCCAAATGAATTACTGAAGTAAATGGAATTATGGTAGCTTGTTTTTACAATAGAGGGAAGATATTTTACAATAGAAAGAAGAGAGAAAAGGCGGGAGAGAGAGAGAGAGAGAGAGAGAGAGAGAGAGAGAGAGAGAGAGAGAGAGAGAGAGAGAGAGAGAAAGAGAGAGGGGGGAGAGAGAGAGAGTGAGTGAGAAATAGAGAGAGAGAGAGAAATAGAGAGAGAGAGAGAGAGAGAGAGAGAGAGAGAGAGAGAGAGAGAGAGAGAGAGAGAGAAAGAGTGAGCTCTGGCTTCCTCTGAACCAGTTAGAAATTCTAAGGCACTAGTCAGGGGAAGAGTCTCAAGTTGATGGGCCATTCTCAGAGATTCACACCTCCAGAAAAGGCAAGGAAGGAAGTCAGCCTTTACATTCACCATGGTGACCTTCAAAGAGGAAAGCAGTCTGAGGTCTCCTGCATGAGTTCCTCCAGGGATCCAGTTCCACGGCCAAGTGATATTCACTCCAAGTCTGAGGGTCTGTCTTTCAGTCTCTCCTCAAGTGTCTGTCTTCCCTCCAGCTCTGAGTGACTGTCTTCACTCCAAGTCCGGGTGACTGTCTTCCAATACAACTCTGAGTGACTGATTGATCTTCACTCCCAGACTGAGTGACTGATTGATGAACCAATGTGTCTCTGTTTCCACTATTTAAAGACCTTTTTCTCTTGTGTCACCTCCCCTAAATTTTATGTCTACCAATCACAGTCAACACTCCAGGACTACCCACTCTTTCACATGTGGGTCACAGACCTCCTACTCAATGTATGAAATGGGTGTTCATACCTTTTTGTGGTTAGTTCACACTTTTTTGTGGTTAAAATGGGTAGATCTACTTTTAGTACTGGGTTTACACCATGGGGATTAGAATCTAAAAAGACAGGGGATTATAATTTAATCTTCACAAGGTCTACACTAGAGTTGGGGTAGTATCAGAGGAGAAAAGGGGAGATGTATGAGAGATGATAGGGAAATAAAATCAAACTGAGAAATGGTGAAGAGTTGAGCATGGCACCTACATTATGTTGGAAGTAGAGAGGAAGATGATGCCTTCTATAGTAAAAGGGAAAAAAAATTTTTTTAAATAGGGAGCAGCTGGGTAGCTCAGTGAATTGAGAGTCAGGCCAGAGAAAGGAGGTCCTAGATTCAAATCTGGCCTCAGACACTTCCTAGCTGTGTGACCCTGGAAAAGTCACTTAACCTCCATTGCTTAGCCCTTACCACTCTTCTGCCTTGGATCCAATACATAGTATTGAGTCTAAGATGGAAGGTAAGGGTTTTATAGATAGATAGATAGATAGATAGATAGATAGATAGATAGATAGATAGATAGATATAGATATGTATATATGTAGTAAAAGGAAAGTTAATAAGAAAAGATTTGAGGGAAAAGATATTGAGTTCAGTCCTGGATATGTGGAGCTGAGACAGAGTCTTAGGAGACACCCACAGATAAAAGGCATGACCTAAATGAATGTCTACCAGAGAAGATAGAGGACTGGTCAAACAGGTGAGGCAGAGTCTTAGGAGACACCCACAGTTAACAATTAACCTAAAGAGAAGAGAGCATCATGGAGGAGAGAGTGATGGTCATTGTCAAAGGCTGCAAAGGAATCGAGCTTGGGAATTGAGAAAAGGCCATTGAATTTGGCAATTAAGAGATTCTTGATAAGTTTGAGGTAGGAAATCATATTGTTGAGAATTTAGATGGAGGGATCAAGGGAGAGTTGTTTTGTTTTGTTAATTTTATTTAGTCAATTTAGAACATTATTCCTTGGTTACAAGAATCACATTATTTCCCTCCCTCCCCTTCCCCCACCCCCTCCCGAAGCCAATGTGCAGTTCCACTGGGTATTACATGTGTCCTCAATCAGAACCTATTTCCATGTTGCTATTTACACTAGAATGTTCATTTACGGTCTATATCTAAATCATATCCTCTCGACCCATGTAATCAAACAGTTGTTTTTCTTCAGTGTTTTTACTCCCACAGTTTTTCCTCTGAATGTGGATAGTGGTTTTTCTCGTAGATCCCTCCGAGTTGTTCAGGGTCATTGCATTGACACGAATGGAGAAGTCCATTACATTCGATTGTACCACAGTTCTCTGTGTACAATGTTTTCCTGGTTCTATTCCTCTCACTCTGCATCAATTTCCAGTTTTCATGGAATCCCTCCAGTTCATCATTCCTTTCAGCACAATAGTATTCTATCACCAACATATACCACAATTTGTTCAGCCATTCCCCAATTGAAGGGCATCCCCTCATTTTCCAATTTTTTGCCACCACAAAGAGCGCAGCTATGAATATTCTTGTACAAGTCTTTTTCCTTATTGTTTCTTTGGGGTACAAACCCAACAGTGCTATGGCTGGATCAAAGGGCAGACAGTCTTTTATCACCCTTTGGGCTATAGTTCCAAATTGCCCTCCAGAATGGTTGGATCAATTCACAACTCCACCAGCAATGCATTCATGTCCCAACTTTGCCACATCCCCTCCAGCATATATCACTTTCCTTGGCTGCCATATTGGCCAATCTGCTAATCTGCTAGGTGTGAGGTGATACCTCAGAGCTGTTTTGATTTGCATTTCTCTGATTATAAGAGATTTAGAACACTTTTTCATGTGCTTATTAATAGTTTTGATTTCTTTAGCTGAGAATTGCCTATTTATGTCCTCAAGGGAGAGTTTTTTGAGGATGTCGGAGACATGGGCATATTTGTAGGCAGGAGGGAAGGAACCAGGAGACAGGGAGAGATTGAAGATCAGTGAGAGTGGGGGTGATAGAAGACAATTTGTCGGAGGTCATGGGTTAGAAGAGATCACTTGTGCACACAGAGGGGTTATTAGAATTGACAAGGAGAAGAGACACCAAATTATTTGATTTAAAGGTCAAGGAAGAGATAGTGGTCGTGGGCATGAGTGATACTAGATGAGGAGAGAGAAGAAGAATCTTTTGGCCAAGAGCTTCCATATTTTCATCAAAGAATGAGGCAAGGTTTTCTCTCAGTTGAGGGGACAAGGGATAGGGGAGCCAGGAAAGATTTGAGGATAGATGCAATAGTTCATGAGTCAATTAGGGAGGTATAAAAGGATTCCTTTGGAGGTAGTGAGCTGATCCATTGGTATAATGCTGGACCTAGAGTCAGAAGACTTGAGAGCAGACACTAGCTGTATAGTCTAAGGGGATTTATTGAATCTGTTTGCCTCAATTTCCTCAATTGTAAAATAGGAATGTTAATGGCACCTACCTGACAGCGTTGTTGTGAAGATCAAATCAGATACTTGTATGAACCTGAAAAATGAATCCACCAGAGTAGTTCTATTAGAACAAGTCTCCCATTAGGACAATAGAGGCAAATCTGATCACAGATACCACACAGAACCAAAAACTCTGGGACCATCATGTCTTGGGAAAGACATTCAGTAATCAATCACTGGGAATTATCGGCTAAACCGAAGAAGGTATAATACCAACGGAGATTTCTGAAGAGGGGGAAGAGCACAGGGCCAGTC
Organism: Monodelphis domestica; assembly: GCF_027887165.1. Lineage (NCBI taxonomy): Eukaryota > Metazoa > Chordata > Mammalia > Didelphimorphia > Didelphidae > Monodelphis > Monodelphis domestica. Next base: position 7,706,133 of record NC_077232.1, read on the forward strand.
ACCGGAGTACAGCTAGGGTATAGGAAGCACTAGCCACACTGGCCAAAGAATTAAGAAACTTACAATGGCCTTAGGCTTGGGTGACTGGAAGGCACTGGCGGCTCGCGTGTCTTTAGCTGAGGATTGGGCTGGGGGACTGAAAAGATGCTTCAGAGTTTATTGTACAGTCCGCACAATAGAGCCAGGCTGGGGGTTTCCAGAGGAACAGGTTATCAGAGACAAGAGTCCATTCTCTTCCCTCATCCTTTGCCCCAGGGGGGCCCAGATGAGATTATATAATATAAATTTGTGGTCTTCCCATCAGATGTTTCCTGATTTCCTCCAGCTTCGGTGGAACTGATGAAGAGAAAGGAAGGCAGGAAGTAGGTGATGGGAATATCCCAAGGCTGAGGCTCGGTGGGCAAACATTCACTAGGATAAGGGGAGAGGGGCCTGGAGAGGAGGGCAGAGGACAGAGCTGAAATGACGCCCCCAGGGGTCAAGGCAGGAAAGGCGCAGGGGAGATGGCCCAGGAAAGAGATAAAAGGGGGAGACATCAACCGTCATGGTAAGGATAAGGAATGGAGCATGGGCCATAAAGGGGGCGATGCCCACAGACTGTGCTGAGATAAGGGAATTTCAGAGTTCTCAAATAGGGAAGTGAAACATTTATGGGGATGGAAAGGCCAAAGGTTCAGGAGCAATGAGCCATGTTGGAATAGCCTCGTATGAGGCCCAGTGAGTGAGGGCAGGGGGACCAAAGTGTAGCTAGTGCTAGGGAGGTCGGCCAAGGGAAGCTGGGTCATGAGGAAGGAGCCAGGCCTCAGTGAGTGCAGGAAGATGGCGGAAAGTCTAGAAAAGGCTTCAAGTGAAAGCTGGTTTGTTGCCTAAGGAACAAGAATTCCAGAGCGCACAGAGGACGGAATTAGAGTGGGACAGTAAGGGGGAGTGGACGGGAGAGTCCTCTATGGGTACTGTACGTTCTCTGGGTGGAAATCCCTAAACCTGCCCCTCCATCTGACTTAAAGGAAAAGGAAGCATAGCATTTGGAGGAGAGGATTCCAGGCCCCTGGACCAGCCTAAGCAAAGGCCCAAAGGTAGAAATAGAGTGGAATTCAGTACTAGAAAATGGATTGGCTTGGCTGGAACAGTAGCATGTGAGAAAAATCTGGAAAGTTAGGCTGAAGCTAAATTGTTACGGGTTTCAGATGCTAGTCAGTCAATAAACAGTCAAGCTGAAGATTTGTATTTTATTGTAAAGACAGTAGGGAGTCATAGACAATTCTTAAGGAAGGCAGTGTCACGTGATCAGTTACCATCTCCTCAGCTTGACTGTTTATTGACTGATTGGCATTTTATTTTATTTCATTATCTTTTTTAATTTTTAGCCCCTGACTTTCCATCTTAGAATCAATACAGTGTATTGGTTCTAAGGCAGAAGAGCAGTCAGGGCTAGGCAATAGGGGTTAAGTAACTTGCCCAGCGTCACCCAGCTAGGAAGTGAACTCAGGACCTCCAGTCTCTCAATCCACTGAACCACCTGGCTGACCCTGGTCATCCATCTTCTTAAGCATGTTGGACATAAAAGACATTCACAGCTTCATTTAGAATCCTCCTTTCTTTGAAAGTTGTTTTCTTAAGTTCATAATTTATGATGTAAATTAAGGGGGGAAATCACAGCTGTCTAGAGGTGGAATGAGCCACCTCCAGAGGTTGGTGGGTTCCATCCTCCTGGCAGTTTTCCAGCAGAGACCTGTTATTGTGGGGAATGAAACTCCTAGAGAAAAGGGCCTCCAAAGGTCAATTCAGCATGCATTATTCAGCCCCTGCCATATGCCAGGTGCCCTACTCGCCCTGTGTGGCCTCTCCTCTCACTCATTTGTCAACTCCTTGTAGTCTGGCTCCGGCCCTCATTGCCCCAAAGGGTTCAACATGTAACATCTCTCTCATCCCTTCCAGGCCTTATCCTGATGGCTTCCCTCAGACTCACCCTTTTCTCCCTCTTCTTTGGATGCAATGATTATCTTTTTTTTTCTTTCTTAAAAAATATTTTAAATGGTAAATTCAACTATGACTGGCCATTAGAAACATTTCAAGGTATGAAGAGCAGGACAGAAAGACGCCATCACAACACGGCTAATGTGGAAATAATAGGTTGTTCCTGACTTATAATGGATAATCTATTTTTTTTGCCTTCTTAATGGGTGGGGAAGGGAGTGGAAAGGAGGGAATTTGGATGGACCTGAAAATTAAAAAAGAATTTTTTAATTTAAATTTTTAAAAAATCCTCTTCTCCCTTCCATCTTCTCATCTCTCTCCAGTGGGGTTGGATAGACTTGGTCCAGGCACTGGTGATCCTATTCTGCTCTCACTTTGTTCTAGTTCATGTTAAATCAGACCCCAAAGAGCCTGCACTCCAGCCATCCTCCCTAGCCTTCCCAGAGGCTCCTCAAGGACCAACTGAACATTACCTTGGGAGGCTTCTCTTTCCTGCAGGTGTTGCCTCTCCCCTCTCTCCAGCTATAGATGATGGATGGGCTCTGCAGGAGTGACCATAACAATCATTAGTTCTAGACTAATGGATAGGTAGGAGGAGCTCCCTGATGGGTGCCCAATGGCACAGCTCTGAAACTTCCAGATGAGCCATGAGACCATCATATGTTTTATTGTTTAACTGCACTTCCAATTGACAGGGGAGGGTTTCAGCCAGGTTTTGGTGGGGAGGAACTTCCATAGGAATGACCCAGATGACCCAGGGCCAGATTACTGAGGACAGTGAGTAAGTGGCATCGCTGATCTCTAGACAGATAGAACAGAGCTCCAACAAGAAGTTCCTGGTGAAAAAATAAAGAAGTTCCTGGTGGCCAAAGTGTGTTCTGGAAGAAGTAGAGAGTGGGGAGGAGTTGACCTCATAGATTCAACTTCAATAATCCCATGTTTTATCAAACAGATCAAAAAAAGGAAAAAAAATGGGCCACGTGTGCCCCTATGGAGTCATCTACTGACCATCTGGGAAGGTGTCTCTTTCTTGCCTTTTCAAGGCTTCAGGATGGGTAGGAGGGTGTTTCTGATCCAATTATAGCCACAGATCTTGGTAAAGAAAAGGTGGGGGAGGGCAGTAGAGCTGAGTCCTCTCTCTGGTTCAGACTCTACAGCAAAGGAAAATGGAGGAGAGCCTACTGGGTCCAATCCACTCTTTCCTTAGAGCAGTTTTGACTTCCCTCCCCAGCTGGGTGAACTCCAGAATTTCCCCAAAAGTTCTAGAATTAAACACAAACTCCTTCAGTCAATCAATAAACAATCCGTCTCTAAGCCTTTATTAAGCACCTACTGTGTGCCAAACAGCAGTTCTAAGTGCTGGGATGTGAAAAGAAGCCCAAGCCAGTTCCTGCCCTCAAGGAGCTCACATTCTGAAGGGAGAGACCACATGCAAGAAAATCCACATCCAGAGTCCAGACAGGAAATAATAAATACAACAAAAGCACTAGAACTAAGAAATGTTGGGAAGGCTTCCTGGAGAAGGCCAGTTTTAAGTTGGAATTTAAAGGAGGAGGGGGAGATCAGAGGTCAGAGCAGAGGATGGAGAGAGTTCTAGGCACAAAGGCCAGTCAGAGAAGATGGAGTCTTTTGTTCAGGCAACAGCAGGAGGCCAGTGTCACTAGACCAAAAAGTATGGGCTAGGGACTAAGGTTTAAGACCTGAAAGGTAGGAGGCAGATATGCGGACAGAGTATTTTGTATCTGATCCTGGAGGTGACTGGGAGCCACTGGAGTTTACTGAGTAGAGGAGTGACCCAGTTAGACCTCCTTCTCCTCCTCCTCCTCCTCCTCCTCCTTCCTTCTTCTTCTTCTTCTTCTTCTCCTCCTCCTCCTCCTTCTTCTTCCTCCTTCTTCTTCTTCTTTCTTCCTTCTTCTTCTTCTTCTTTCTTCTTCTTCTTCTCCTTCTCCTCCTTCTTCTTCCTTCCTTCTTCTTCTTCTTTCTTCCTTCTTCTTCTTCTTCTTCTTCTTCTTCTTCTTCTTCTTCTTCTTCTTCTTCTTCTTCTTCTTCTTCTTCTTCTTCTTCTTCTTCTCCTTCTCTTCCTCCTTCTTCTTTCTTCCTTCTTCTTCTTCCTTCTTCTTCTTTATTCTTCTTCTTCTCCTTCTCCTCCTCCTTCTTCTTCCTTCCTTCTTCTTTCTTCCTTCTTCTTCCTCCTTCTTCTTCTTCTCCTTCTCCTCCTCCTTCTTCTTCCTTCCTTTTTCTTCTTCTTTCTTCCTTCTTCTTCTTCTTCTTCTACTTCTCCTTCTCTTCCTCCTTCTTCTTTCTTCCTTCTTCTTCTTCTTCTTCTTCTTCTTCTTCTTCTTCTTCTTCTTCTTCTTCTTCTTCTTCTTCTTCTTCTTCTTCTTCTTCTTCTTCTTCTTCTTCTTCTTCTTCTTCTCCTTCTCCTTCTCCTTCTCCTTCTCCTTCTCCTTTTTTAGGAAAATCACTCTGGTGGCTGAATGAACATGGACCAAGTGGAGAGAGCCTTGAGGTAAACAGCTAATGAGAATAGTTCCTTTTTAAGGGCATGAGATCCGTTATCAGGATGGGTGGCAGTGAGAGAGTCCCTTCTTGAATAGACATTCAATGTAAAAAGTTGTAATACCAAGTAGAAGAAAGGTAGTGATTTCCTCCACTACCCCCCCAAAAAATGCTTAAAACCCAGAAGACTGAAACACTCATTCAAAAACAACTTTGCAGGAAGGCAGAGCAGACACCACCTCACTTTTCCCTCTGCCACGGCCCTGTCTGGGCAATTTACAGATTCAGATCTCCTGGCCAGACAGATCCTGGCTTGGGTATTAGCCCTTTGGCTTCTGGGGCTGTATTTTCCTTCTCTAAAGAGCACTGACGTGGATGAGTTGCTCTTTGCTTCCAGTCAACACCCAGAAATTCCCAACTTCTTAGACTTGGAGGCCCCCACCAGGGCGGACACATCCATGTGGGAATCAATGTCTGGTCACTGGTGTGTAGGGAAAGAAACACAAAACAGATGGCAGCCCATTTCAGCCAGCAGACTCAACTTGAGGTTTAGGCAAGCACATCTTGCTGCTGCTATGTTTGGCTGCCATAATTGCTGGGGGGTGGGGGTGGGGGTAGGGATCCCCTATCAGCCTTCTGTAAAGTCCAAAGGAGGGCTGGCATTTCCTATTTCCCACCCAAGAGGCCACTGCTCCATATGGACCATAGGCTTGGCTCCCAATCTTCTTTGACTTTACTTCAGCTCTACCCCCAACATCCCAGGCATCAACCAGGACCTACTGATAGCGATTGAATGCCCTTTAGCAAGTAACCAGAGTAAAGGGGACCCTCTCCAGGGAATTCATGGTACATGCTCCAACCTGCACTCTCCTTCCCCAATACATATAATTCAACAAACATTTGGCCCCTAGAGATCATCAAAATGTCTGAGAAATTCTAATACTTTGGAGAAGTACTAGCACTACTCTCTTTTGTCTATCAATCAGCCTTTTTAAGTTAATCAGTCAAAAATTCAAGTACCCCTACTTAGTACCTTACCAGTTACTAAGTAGGAGAGTTCACAAGTCACTTGCTAGAGTGGGTGACAACTCCAGAGGCCACTGCCCCGGCCCTGGGCAGTGCTAGGCAAATTGAAAGACTGCGATTGGTTCCCATAAAGTGGGGAAGGGACAAGGACAGGAAGTGACATGGAAAAAGGACTATAAAAGTCCTGAACTTCCTCTCCAAGGGACTGCTCCTTGAGGCTTCTCCTTGGGTGTTCTTCTTTGGAGTCTCTGCTCCTTGGATCTTACAGAGAGCCTTCCAGCAGCTTCTGCATAAAAGGAATAACTAAAAGAATTATGATTTTGAGGAGAAGAAAGAAGCCAGAGGGAGGTTTAATAAATTGAGAAGACACCAGATCACATATTGTTATGGAAGGACGCTTCTTCCTTTTATCTTCCTTTGTAGGGCATACAATGAAGGAAGATAAAGAATAACCAAGAATGCATGGAAAGTAGAATTCTTAGATAGGATTAGGAATCAGGTGTGAGGTGAGAAGGAAAGAAAAGAATAAAGAAAGAAGTTCTATAGAGAGAACATTGGAGCTCCATAGAGGGAGCAATTCCTTTGAGCCAGGTTAGAGAGAGAGAGGGAGAGAAGAAGAAGAAGAGGAATGGTGTCCTTCCTGACTATTTGTTGAGATAATGAGGTAAGAGGTTCTTAATGCATATGCAACAGCACATAGTGGATTTACATTGGCTTGACGTATCAATGACGTACAAGATAGAGGCATGGTTAAGTTCAGCCCGCTCTTTTCAAACTCCCAGGACAAAGACTGCATGGTCTGCTCATAAGTCATGCATTATGGAATGCTGTCTGACCAGACCAGAGCTGAGCCTTCTGTGGCTCAGCCCAGAGATTCTTCCTAGAATCCTACAGATCTTCTCCTTTGGAGTTCTTCTTTGGAGTCTCTGCTCCTTGGATCTTCTCCTTTGGACTTCTTTGGAGGACAGTTCCTTGGGACTTTTGGTCTTGGACTTGGACTTCTGACTTGGAGCTTTGGGCCTTTCAACTGGAGTTTTCAGCTTAGGGACTTTGACTTTTGGCTTTGGAGCTTCTTGGAGTTGGGGACTTTCTTGTTGGGTTCACTGCATTGGGTCCTTGCCTGGATCCTGTTTGGCTTGCTGGGGAATGACTAGAATTCCCACTTGGAGATTGGAACTGTGTTGGGAAGCAAGCTACATTTCACTAGATCAGCATTTAGGGTAGGTCTTGGGCAGTCTCCTTACCTCTTTCCCTTCCACATTTCCCTCTTTTTTACTAATATTCCAATTAAACAAAATTGTTAAAAGCTGCTAATAGTTTTCCTGACTTAAGGGATAATTATCAGTGACCACTTTTTATAACTCTCTTATACTGTCAAAATCCCAATTTAACCATTATAGTGTAAAGTAAAAGGCATGGACCAATTGGCCTCTGAGGTCCTAGTAAGGAAAACTATATGTTTTCATGTTTAAAAAAAAAAACCTAGATGTTAATGGTCTTCAGCATCTCACATCTTCTACCAAGAAAAGGTCAAAAAGAGTACATGAATTAAACATAAAGGGTGATATCATAAACAAATTAGAGGAGCATGGAATAGCTTACCTGTCAGATTTATGGAAAAGGGAAGAATTTAAAACAAAGATAGAGAGCATTATGGGATACAAAATAAAGCATTTTGATTACATCAAATTTAAAAAGTCTTACATAAACAAATCCAATGTAGCCAAGATGAGAAGGAAAATAGAAAACTGAGGGGGTGGGGGAGAATTTATACCAAATTTCTCTGTTAAAGGCCTCAATTCTCAAATTTATAAAAATAAAAGTCATTCACCAATTGATAAATGGTCAAAGAATGTGAAGAATTTCTCCCCATGCTTATAGCAAGGACTTTTTTTTTAAAGATAAAAAATTTGAGGAAATCTCAACAAAGGAAGAATGATTCAGCAAATTATTTTCTAGTATCAGGTAGTATCCCTTTAAGAAGTGAGCAGTTCAAGAAAGGAAGATCAGTGGAATAGACTGGGGGAAAGCGACCTCAGCAAGACAGTATACGATAAACCCAAAGATCCCAGTTTTGGGGACAAAAATCCACTATTCGATAAAAACTGTTGGGAAAATTGGAAGACAGTGTGGGAGAGATTAGGAATAGATCAACACCTCACACCCTACACCAAGATAAATTCACAATGGGTGAGTGACTTAAACATAAAGAAGGAAACTATAAGCAAATTACGTAAACGCAGAATTGTATACATGTCAGACCTTTGGGAGGGGAAAGACTTTAAAACCAAGCAAGACATAGAAAGAATCACAAAATGTAAAATAAATAATTTTGACTACATCAAATTAAAAAGCTTCTGTACAAACAAAACCGATGTAACTAAAATCAGAAGGGAAACAACAAACTGGGAAAAAATCTTCATAGAAACCTCTGACAAAGGTTTAATTACTCATATTTATAAAGAGCTAAATCAATTGTACAAAAAACCAAGCCATTCTCCAATCGATAAATGGGCAAGGGACATGGATAGGCAGTTCTCAGATAAAGAAATCAAAACTATTAATAAGCACATGAAGAAGTGTCCTAAATCTCTTATAATCAGAGAGATGCAAATCAAAACAACTCTGAGGCATCACCTCACACCTAGCAGATTGGCTAACATAACAGCAAAGGAAAGTAGTGAATGCTGGAGGGGATGTGGCAAAGTAGGGACATTAATTCATTGCTGGTGGAGCTGTGAACTGATCCAACCATTCTGGAGGGCAATTTGGAACTATGCCCAAAGGGCGACAAAAGAATGTCTACTCTTTGATCCAGCCATAGCACTGCTGGGTCTGTACCCCAAAGAGATAATGGACACAAAGACTTGTACAAAAATATTCATAGCTGTGCTCTTTGTGATGGCCAAAAATTGGAAATTGAGGGGATGCCCATCAATTGGGGAATGGCTGAGCAAATTGTGGTATATGTTGGTGATGGAATACTATTGCGCTAAAAGGAATAATAAAGTGGAGGAGTTCCATGGAGACTGGAACAACCTCCAGGAAGTGATGCAGAGCGAGAGGAGCAGAACCAGGAGAACATTGTACACAGAGACTAATACACTGTGGTATAATCGAACGTAATGGACGTCTCCATTAGTGGCGGTGTAATGTCCCTGAACAATTTGCAGGGATCTAGGAGAAAAAACACAATTCATAAGCAAAGGATAAACTATGGGGGTAGAAACACCGATGAAAAGCAACTGCCTGAATACAGCGGTTGAGGGGACATGACAGAGGAGAGACTCTAAACGAACACTCTAATGCAAATATTATCAACATAGCAATGGGTTCAAATCAAGAAAACATGTAATGCCCAGTGGACTTACGCTTCAGCTATGGGGGGTGGGGGGGAGGAAAAGAAAATGATCTATGTCTTTAACGAATAATGCTTGGAAATGATCAAATAAAAAAAAAGTGAGCAGTTTGGCTGCTGCAAAGGACAAACTATTTTTGGATAAAGGAGAATAAATAAAAATTTCAAACCAAAAAACTTATTGAAACAATGAACAGCTTTAACAAAGTTGCAGGATATAGAATAAACCCATATAAATCATCAGCATTCCTATGTACCACCAACAAAGTCCAACAGCAAGAGACAGAAAGAGAAATTCCATTTAAAATAATTGTAGACAATATAAAATCTCTGGGGATCTGCCTACCAAAACAAACCTAGTAACTAGGTCAACACACTTATAAAACACTTTCACATTAAGTCAGACCTAAACAACTGGAAAAATATCAATTGTTCATGGCAAGGCTGAGCCAATATAATAAAAATGACCATTCTACCTAAATTAATTTACATATTCAGTGTTATACAAATCAAACTACGCCAAAAAAAAAATCATAGAATCATAGAAGAATAAAAGGTCAAGAATATCAAGGGAACTAATAAAAGAAAAAAAAAAGGAAAGAGGCCTAGCCGTACCAGATCTCAAACTGTACTATAAAGCAGTAATCACTGGAACAATCTGGTACCATCTATTGGGGAAAGGATGGACAAGCTGTGATGTATGGTCATAATGGAATACTATTGTGCCACAAGGAATGATGACCAGGATGAGTTCAGGAAAACCTGGAAAGACTTCTATGAACTGATACAGAGTGACGTGAGCAGAACCAGAGATCAGAGTAAATGATAATAGAAATATTCTATGATGATCAACTGTGAAGGACCAGACCATTATCAGCAAAGCAAGTCTCCAAGATAACTCCGCGGTACTCAGGAGGAAAACGTTTTCCACAGCCAAAGAAGGAATTGGGGTCTGAGGCAGATCGAAGCAAGTCATCTGCCACTGTATTTCCTTCATGAGATTTCTGTTATATGTGTGATATGTCTTCCATCATGGCATGAGGAATGTGGAAAAATATATTGCATCATAACCTATATCACACTCTTTACTGCCTCAGGGAGAGGGAATGGGAGGGAGGAAGGGAACCTGAATCTCAAAATGTCAGATAACTACTATTAAAAATTGTTTCTCATTTAACTGAAAAAAAAAAAGATTTAAGTTAAAAAAGTATATATATATATATAATAATATATAAATATATATCTTGCGAAGTGTGTGATTTAATGTCTTGTAGCTGAACAGTTTAGCTGAAGAATTTTTAATAAAAATTACTAAATTTTACATGTAAAGAAATCATTTTTGCTGACTTCCTTCATGCTTCAGCCAAGGTCTTGCTTTGTGTTAGAAGTCTTTCTCCATCCTTCACCTTAGAGCCTCCCCTCAGAGATGTTCTCCAATGCTTCTGTCTACAGCTGGTTTTTACAGTTGTTTCCCTGTGGCCTCCTCCATTAGACATTGAGCTCTTGGAAAGCAGAGACTGTTGTTGTTGTTTTTTAACCCTTTCCTTTTGTCTTAAAATTGAATTGGTTCCAAGGCAGGAGAGTGGTAAGGGCTAGGCAAAGGGGGTTAAGTGACTTGCCCAGGATCTCTCATCTCCAGGCCTGGCTCTCAAACCACTGAGCCACCCAGCTGCCCTAGGACTGTCTTTTGCCTTTCCTTGTATGTCCAGCTCTAATTACTGCAGTGCTTGGCACATAGTGGGTGCTTAGTGCTTCTTGACTTAAAAACACCCACCAAATAATATAAGGTGCTGCTCCTTTTACAGGTGAATGGTTTGGTGTCTGAAGGGATATGAAAAGAATTCGTGTGCACCAAAAATATATACTACGTGAGTGTGAGGAAACAAAATCTTTAAAAAGGATCATTTCAGGACTGGTAAACAGCTGAGTTTTCAGAGCATGACGGTCCCTCCGGGCGTTTGCATTTGTCACTCGTTCAGGCTTCCGGAGTTCCAACTCAATACATAAATAAGGCCAAGACCGGATGGAGACGTACAATTAAGATAAGGAACGTCGGTCTTAAACTAACGGGGGACTTCTGGACAGTTTATTCATTTTTGCAGAAGGGAAGGTGAGTCCCAGCAGGCTTTGATCTGAGCTATCGGAAGGGACGGAGAACCCGGCTGGAACCGCCAAGGATGGGCAGCTACAGAAAAGGAAGGGGAGGGAGGAGCAAACCTGGGCAGCTAGCCGGAAAAGAACCTTCGAGGACCTCAGGAAACTAGCAGCAGCTGAGTCGAAGGAGGAGGAGGCTTCAGGGACTCACTCCTGATTGGTCAGAGAAAAACTGGTTCTCATTGGAAAACGCTCCATCATTCTCTACAGTTTGAGGCAAATAAAGCCTTCCACGGGCACCTATTAAAAAGCAGAAAGAGGAAATCAGGCTTTTGTAATTAATTGGCTAGTGTATTAGTGTCTGAAAGCTGATTGGATGATGTAGCATCCCAGTGAAAAATGAGCTAGCTCAGTTAAACTGAGCAGCCCGAAAGGCGAGCGCCCTATATGATTGGCTGTTGGATCAGAGGCTGACAGCTGATTGGATAATGTAGCATTTCGGTGAGTAAAGAGCTGGCTAAGTTTACCTGAACGGCCCGAGAGGCGAATGCCTTATGTGATTGGCCGTTGGATCAATGACTGACAGCTGATTGGATGGTGTAGTATCTCTGTGACAAAGAGCTGGCTAACTTTAGCTGAGCGGCCCCCTGTGACAAAGAGCTCGCTAAGTTTAGCTGAGCGGCCCGAGGCGAATGCCTTATGTGATTGGCCGTTGGATCAATGACTGACAGCTGATTGGATAATGTAGCATTTCGGTGAGTAAAGAGCTGGCTAAGTTTACCTGAACGGCCCGAGAGGCGAATGCCTTATGTGATTGGCCGTTGGATCAATGACTGACAGCTGATTGGATGGTGTAGTATCTCTGTGACAAAGAGCTGGCTAACTTTAGCTGAGCGGCCCCCTGTGACAAAGAGCTCGCTAAGTTTAGCTGAGCGGCCCGAGGCGAATGCCTTATGTGATTAGCCGTTGGATCGGTAACTGACAGCTGATTGGATGGTGTAGTATCCCTGTGACAAAGAGCTGGCTAAGTTTAGCTGAGCGGCCTAGTGGAGAGTACCTTATGTGATTGGCTGTTGGATCAGTGACTGACAGCTGATTGGATGGTGTAGTATCTCTGTGACAAAGAGCTGGCTAACTTTAGCTGAGCGGCCCCCTGTGACAAAGAGCTCGCTAAGTTTAGCTGAGCGGCCCGAGGCGAATGCCTTATGTGATTAGCCGTTGGATCGGTAACTGACAGCTGATTGGATGGTGTAGTATCCCTGTGACAAAGAGCTGGCTAAGTTTAGCTGAGCGGCCTAGAGGCCTGTGACAAAGAGCTGGCTAAGTTTAGCTGAGCGGCCTAGTGGAGAGTACCTTATGTGATTGGCTGTTGGATCAGTGACTGACAGCTGATTGGATGGTGTAGTATCCCTGTGACAAAGAGCTGGCTAGCTTTAGCTGAGCGGCCCAAGGCGAATGCCTTATGTGATTGGTCGTTGGATCAGTGTCTGAAAGCTGATTGGATGGTGTAGTATCCCTGTGACAAAGAGCTGGCTAAGTTTAGCTGAGCGGCCTAGTGGAGAGTACCTTATGTGATTGGCTGTTGGATCAGTGACTGACAGCTGATTGGATGTTGTAGTATCCCTGTGACAAAGAGCTGGCTAGCTTTACGTGAGCGGCCCGAGGCGAATGCCTTATGTGATTGGCCGTTGGATCAGTGTCTGAAAGCTGATTGATTAAAGTAGTATTCCGAAACGTAAGGTTAGTAAGGTAAGTAAGCTTAACGGAGCTGCCTGAGAGCAGGCCTGATGCCTTGGGCAGCTGTTTGGCTCAAAGGGAAGCGCCAAGGCCATTGAATCATGGGATGCTGGCTCAGGGCCATTTGAAAGGAGGTTGTTCTTCATCAGTTCTGGAGGAGAGGAGAGCCATTCTTCCCACAGTGCCTGCCACATCGGGGCCTGCAGCCCTGGAGTTGAGTTTTTCTGCTATGCTTCCTCTGCCAGCCCCAGTAGGCCAGTGCCCAGTGCTGCCACCCTCCCCCCCAGGGGAGAGGGTTTGGTCAAGGGTTGTGGGCGATGTCTTCGCCTTCATTTGATCATGCCCAGTACCAGGGCCGCATCCATCATTCCTTTGGCCTATTGTCAAGTCTCTGTTGGAGATTTAATGGTGTCCTTGCTGTGAGTGGCTTACTTTGGGTCAGTCAGTAAATATTTGTTAGGCGCCTCTTATGTGCCAAGCACCGAGCTGGGGATTCGATGTTGGGTAGAAGATTGTCCAAGAGCTCAGTCTGATGCAGGGAGGGCATATAGCGTGAGTCTAGTGGGAGGGCAAATTTGGGGAAAGACTGACCACTGGGGCTGCAAAGAGGAAATGAAGCAGGCCCCAGCCTCAACAAGTTTACATGCTGGGAAAGCAGGGTTGCTCAGTGGTTAGAGAGCTAGGTGGCAGTCCTGGGTTCAAATATGACCTCAGACACTTCCCAGCCACCTAACCCTTACTGTTCTTCTGCCTTGGAACCAATACTTAGTGTTGACTCTGAGGTTAGTGTTAATAAACATGCTGGTGATGCTGGAGGTTGTGAAATGAGGCAGCCAATATGGAGTCCTGGGACATCCGCCCGGTGACTGTGGGCAGACACATTGCCCTGCCAGGGGCTTGTCCAAGGAGCTCCCAGAGGCCCATCAGAACTCCCCTGAGCCAGACCCAAGGCAGCCTGCAGCCACCTGCCATCCCACCTTGGTGCTGTGTCCAAGGAGACCTTCTCCTCCCCATCTATCTGTCTGGTCATCAGCAGACACCCAGGAGGGGCTCTGATTCCTAGAATCCCCCCCCACACACACTACCTTCAAGGCTCTGAGAAGTGCCCCCCGCCCCTGCCCCCCCAGCTAGATCCTCTTCCTTCACCCAGTTATCTTGTGGATGGATGCTGTGTGCCTGCCTGTGCAAGAGCATGCCCACTCCTTGTGCAGGGATCAGTGTCCCTTGCAATTTTCTGTCTGCAGCCTGGCACCTGAGCCTGCCGCAGAACATTGGTAGTCAGGAAAATCAATCCTTGCAATGATGCTTTTGGTCACTGGATGGCAGCAAATGCCCAGTCAGATTGTGTTCCAAAGCCTCCCAGGGATTGCATCCAGCTGTTCCATTTCCCTCTTCCAAAACAAAATAAAAACCTTTATTTTGTCCCAGGGGAAATATTTCTCCTTTTGGCTTTCCCTAGAAGCCCCTCAACAGGGCACATCTTGTTCTATGTTCCTGTGCCTTCCAAAAATACAAAATGGTCATGAATTCCTATTTGACAAGTCATAGAGGAGCTTTGGAGCTGTAGGCTTCTGGAGATGACCAAGTTTAGCCTTCTCCCTTGGCAGATGAGGAAAAAGGCCCAGATAGGTGAAGTCAATGACTCCATGGTGAGGAGCCTGGCTTGAGTGGGAGTCCAGCTCATCTGACTCCTGACTCTTTTGGAGCTCTTTCCCTTGTCCCTAAATCAGAACCAGGTTTTGGCTCTGGGAACCTGGGTAAGCATTTTCTTCTCTCTGAAGGGGTATTGGGCCACCTTAACCTCTCATCTCACTCAGCATAGTATGAGTTGCTCATTCCATCACTTGAGGTAGAAGCTTCCCCAGGGAAGGAAAGTTTTGTTTAGGCCTGCCCACAGAGGCCACTTAAGAAGGTCTGCCATCTCACAGCCTTTGGGGCAAGGCCCACCCCAGTCCCTTTAAAGGCCAGATGTCCTGGTCAGAGATTCCAAGAGAAGGGGGCAAGGTTGGGTAGAGGCCAGGACACAAAAATGACTTCCCAGGAGGCTGCTGGCCAGAACCTGTCTCCTCTCTTGTAATCTCCCCCCTTATGCCTTTACTTACTCCCAATTGTTGTTTTCCCTTCTGTCTTAGACTCAATCCTGTGTATTGGTTTCAAGACAGAATGAGTGGTCAGGGCTGGGCCATGGGGGTTAAGTGACTCATCCAGGGTCACCCATCGAGGAAGGGTCTAAGGCCAGATTGGAACCCAGGATGTCACATCTCCAGGTCTGGCTCTTTCCAGGGAGCCTCACAATCAGTTCTTATCTACCCTCTGAATTATTGCTTCACCATCTGGAGCTTTGCTAGACAGACAGACAGAGAGAAGGCACCAACTCTGGGAAAGTCCTAGTCTAAGAGGGAGATCAGAGGGGAGGGGCTGCGATTCTTTAGGAAATCCTCACCATTAGGTTTTGTGGCCTTCTCTGGTCATCTCCTAGTCAACCACTAGATGACACCCCAATACATAGCGCGCTGGGTCTGAGTGCAAATTCTACCTGGAAGATGGACCAGGGGCGGCTGCTAGTGTCAGTGGAGAAAGCCAGAGCAATCAGGTTCCAATCTGATCTGGTGACCCAATATTTGCAAATCTTTGTGTCATGTAAACATTAGTATTAAGGACGATTTATTCTTTAGTAAATATTGAGGCCACTAGATGGCCCAGTGTTCTCTGGAGTCAGGAGGATTGAGTTCGAATCCAGCTTCCAACCTGTATCTATCAGCTGTGAAGCCTGCACAAAAGTCACTTTGTCCACCAGAGCTGAAGTGGCAGACCTCGCGTGGCAGGACCTTTGCCAAGAAAACCCCCAAAAGAGTCAGACGAGACTCCTCAGGTGTATTAAATGCCTATGTGTGCTGGGCAGTGCCAGGGCTGGGCCACGCCGTCCCCAGGTTGTGCCCCTGGGCTGACCTTGGTAGGCAAAGCCTGACAGTGCCCATCCCCCTCCGCTCACTGCTGGGTGAGGCCGGCCCTGGATCCCAAAAGCAGTGCAGGGAAACCAGGAAGGAGGCCCCTGGGCTCGGCTTTGGGGCAGGAGGCCTCGAGGTCCCATCCCTGACACTGGTTAGTAGGAGGGGTAGAGGATGGGGCTCAGAATTAGGCCATGGGGGTGAAGGGATGGCCCAGGGTCACTCAAGCCCTGGTCTGAGGCTAGATTGGAACCCAGGATGCCCCTCTCCAGGCCTGGCTCTACCCACTGAGCCTGGCTGCCCCTCATTTCTTTTGACTCTCCAGACTGACCAGCTCTCCTCTAGACAGACAAGGGGGAGAAAAGGGACCCCTCCTGCCTTCCCTCATGAGGGCAGACTTAGTGCTTGTTCCCTCTTCAAGACCCTTTTGGGGGGGTTCTTGGCACAGAACCTGGCCTGGTGGGCCACTTCCTTCTCTGATCTGGCCCTCTGTGCCTCTTCTGTCTGGCTCGGCCTTTATAAGGGCCCCCCACCCCTCCCTCCCCCCAGGTCATGAGGTCTCCTCCAGGGGCAGACACCCCCCCCCCCCAGTCTTGAGGCCTTGCAGGGAAAGGCTCCATTTTCCCTTCTGAAAGGAGCTCAGCAGAGCCCTGGATGGCGGCGCCCCCCCCCCCCCCCCCCCCCCCAGCAGTTAAAAAGACCAAAGACAAGAAGGATTTTTCTTCCTTTTTCTTTATTTTATTTAGAAGAGCCGCTGCAAGCTCAGCAATGTTTGGCTGGACTGGGGGGAGGGGAAGGGGGTCTGTGTGTCCGAGGGGGCTGCCAAGCGCAGACACTGCAGGGACTCGAACCCTGTCCTGGAGCCAGGAGTGCCACCACCAGTATCTTTTGCTTTTTTTGAGTATTAAAGGTGAAAAAGCAAAACCTGAGGAAACAAGCGGGTGTTTCCTCAGGAAAAGAAAAACCCTCGGACAAGGTGGGGAAGGAAGATCTTCGGCTAAGCTGCTATGTGTGTGAGCTTCACCTGCAAAAGTCTGAGCACAGAGTTGGGCGTCCCCCCCCCTGGCTTCCCTAGCTGTGTGCGGCTCCCCCCTCGGGGCCTGCTGGTTACCTTAAGTGCCCGCCGGCGAGGGTCCGAGCCCGGTGAGGCGAGGCGGGGGGTGCTGGGCTAGCCGCCATGTGGCAGGAAGTCACTTGGGGGAGGGGGGAGAGGCTGGGTTTAGGCTTCTGGAAAAGCTGGGGGGATGCGGCTGTGTCCCCCGTCCCTCCCCCCTCGGGAGTGGTGCTCTGGGCTCCCCGAAGCGCTTTAAAGCGGCGGAGCCCGGCACGGGACGGGAAGCACCACGTTAGGCGGCACCGGGCCTGGCCGGCCTCCCGGGGGCACCGTGAAGATGCGGGCGGCGACTGGGCTTGGAGCCCGGAGCAGGGGCCGCGGCGCTCAGGCGGGTGCCGGTGCTTCCTGGGCTGGGGGCGGGGGGGCTCCCACTTCTGGGTCTCGTCACTTGCCACCAGAAGGCTTCCGGGATGCGGCTACTCTAAGCCTCAGGCGCCTCCTTTAATGAAGGGAACCTGAAAAACCTCAAGAAAGAAGGCTGAGCGCCCACCGCGCCTCCTCTCCACCCTCTCCTGGCGAGGCTGCCGGCCTAAAGCCGGGCCGCCTCCTGGGGAAACAAGAGAAAACTTCACCTGGTCGGGCTGTCCACTGTGGTGAATTCTGGAGGCCCTTTAGAGGCCGTGAAGGCAGCCCGGAGGCCGCTCCGGCCCCACGAACTCATATGGAGTGACTTAAAGTGGTTTGAAAGAAAGTGAGCGGCTAGTCGGCTCGTGTGTTCCTGCACAGGACAGTTAGACACGGAGAGGGGAAGAGAGAGACAGACACGGGTGCGAGACGGGACGACTCAACGGCTTCAGCTTTGGGTTTCGCTTGCCATGAAGCGCCTCCACAGTGCTCGCTTGTTTGCAATTATTCCTGGCACTGACTGCCTGGCTCCATCTGGAAAAGACTAAAGGCTTCAGTGCCCCCCGCCCCCCGCACGTCACCGGGGAGCCTCACACACACACTCGCTCCCACTCGCTCCTCCGAGCACGCGGCCCTCGTGCCAACAGAGCAGACCTGCTCAAGGCCGCACTCACTCTGGGTCTGCGGGAAGAAAGCTACAAGGTGAGCCCCGCCCGCCCTGGCCTCCCTTCCTGCAGGACTCACACTAGAGGCGGCGGCGGCCAGAGCCCAGCGCCAGCAAGCTCCTGAGCAGCTTCGAGAAGGGTGCAAAGACCCGCGAGGTGACCGCAAGGCCGGCATGCGCTGGGCACGCAGCCTGCTCAGCAGTGGGGGTCGGGGGCGCTCCTAGGCTCTGGCGCCGCTGCCGTCCCGCAAGGACCTGTTCTGGACACAGAAGCCCTCTCACACTGCACCGTGACACCGTACCTGTGGCTTGTCTCATCCTAGCAAGTGTCCCAACTGTCTAAGAGCTGATTTACTCCTCATTAGATAGAGGGCCTGATTGGCAAAATTAGCAACTGCTCGTCACAAGGGTCTACATTTGGCCTTTTTTAGTTTCTTTTAAGTCTTTCCTGCCTGCATAAAGTCAATTTCGGGTCTTCAGCTCAATCCTGAATCTTGTCCATTAAAGTTTGTTCGTGGAGTGAGTTTCTGAAAGATTAGAGAAGAATCCCCCCAGATTGCCCACAACAACCACAACAGCTAAAACTTTAGTCATCATCGCGCTACTTACTAGCTTCATCTTAGGCAATGCATTCAACTTTACTTGCAAACACAATCCGAGCTTCCTTAAAAATGGCACTTTAAACAACTTTGGTTTTTACGGACCTCGCGAGGCTCAGTGACTTGGTTAGATCCAGCCAGAGACCAATCTCGGGTTACTCTTTGGCTCGCTTGGCCTCATCCAAGGCAGAGAAAATTCAATAACTAATTAGACTACGTAAGGCTGGGCTGGGGGAGGACAAGGCCTCCTCCGCGGTGCAGCGACATCATTCTCTAGCACTGTAACAGTGACTTAATTTTTGCAGGAGCCCCTCAACAAAGGGCCGTTTGCCTCCAGGATGTCTCAGCCCCTGAGCATGTCTTAACAGAAGAAGAAAGCATTTACTCATTAGCCCTGACATGCAATCGGTTAACTGCTACGGCATAGTAAACTTATCTGTAAGAGAGGCCAAGCCTGCTTGTTTTCTGCTCCCAGATGAAATGAACTCTTCTCAACAGAGAACCTGTCTGAGGTAAACGAAATGGAACAGACAGCATAGTCTCCTTTCATTCAATCCAAACTGCGCACGCCTTTTTCCCACTCATCTCCAAACCATTTCCGCTTCGTGGAACACTTAGTATGCGAATAAGCATTTTCCTTTTTCTCTCTTTTAATCATTCTGCTTTTGTAAAAGCAGCATTTCGAGGTGAAATTTCTCTCTTCATTGCAAATAAAATAGCGTTCATAACTTTTTTTTGGCACATTTTGGTATATAAGCTCATTTTTTGTCAAGCCATAAAGCTTTTTTTTTAATAATTGGCATTTTTCCTTGCTTTTTGCATTTGCAGATAATGGATATTCTCTGTGGTTGGCCAGTAGATACCATCATTCTCGGGTTATTTAGGGAATTTGGTATTTTCCCTCCCATGAGGTATTAGATTTATAATCTTTTCTGCCTTTTACTTATCATTGTCACCAAGGAGCTTGTTCCCTCTCTCTCCATTTAGGCCGCCATTTTGTCAAGCTGGTTATGACTCAGATGAAGTTATCTGCAAAGAGTCTACAGACAAAAAAAAGATTTCCCCTTCCCGCCGCCCTGCCACGCACATCATAATAAAGACAACACGTCTGAGCTTAGCTCAAGCACAAAAGTATATAAGATCTTACTTTTTAATCAATTACTTTGGTTAGATTCATTTTTAAAACTTTACTTCAATTGCAAATGTACAGAACTTAAGAGCATACCTTAACATCTTGTTGCAGTCACACAAAAAGAAAGCATCTCATTCCTCCACTAAGAAGAAACTTGTTTAACACAACTGAAAACAGTGTCTTACTTGATATAAAAGCTACCATGAGAAGGAATCCCTCTGGATCATTAGCAACTTCCTTTCCTCTGAAGTTCTAGTGTATTACTTATATATAATCACCTGAAAAAAATGCCAAGAGAAAACCCCCCCAATCCACACACACACACACCCACACACGCTTCTCACGCCCAACTACCACAGCCAAAAAAACACAGAAATCAATTTCACAGACAAAGCCCTCCTCTTAAAAACCCCAAGATTTTACCTTTCACTTTAGGGATGGATGGATGGATGGATGGATGGATGTTGCACCAATTTCCTTTCCTTAAGATACTCTTTTTTAAAGAACAGCCAGCCACTTTAAAGGATTCAATTATGAACTGTTTACCTCTCCTCCTCCTCTCCTTGAACAATTTAAAATTTTCCAGGGACCCAAGGGTCCTAATGTTCTACTTCCCCAATGGCCAACTTTTTTAAAATGGACGTTTTTACCAGATTTGGGGAGTTACTTGCCAACTTGGAAGCTGAAAATGGCTCTTTTTTCCGTCTAAGTTTATTAGGCTCTCTGGCTTTGAGTTATCTGAAAATATAAACAAATTACCTAGCCCAGGCCCCCACCCACCACAATACCGCCATCTAGGCCTCCTGAAAATGGCCGCCTCTTCCTCCTCCTCGCAGGATTTCTCGGCCCTCCCAACTTCCTTAGGTCACTGGACTTTAAAAGCCTTCACTTGCCAGATGGGCCTATGCTTTCTTCTGAGCCTCTCGGAGGGTGACTCAACTGTTCTCAAACACTTAGCTGCATTTTTCCAATTCTTCCCAGGTTTAAAAAGCAGCTCAACCATGGCTGGAGAGATGTCAGTGCAATCAAGGCTTCTTTCTAACCATTGTGACTACAGTGATCTGTGATCTGTGGGGGGAAAGGCTTAGAAACAACTCATTGCATCTACCCCCACCCAGCCTGCAAGGAAAATGTAGGACTACCGTAGGCCTGCTGCCACAGGACCAGCTCCTTCCTGGCCCCTGAGGAGAGCTCAGTTAAGCCTCAAATGTAAACCTGCAGGCTTTGTTTATCCTGAGTCCTGACACTGGCTTCTCTTTTGTTACTTGAGGTTCATCTGACCATGAGCTCTAGAACACACCTGAGGGAAAAGAACTGGACACCATTTGGCCCTCCCCTTGGAGCCCCCAAACATTCAAGGAAAACATTCTTACTTCTTACGCAAATAGAACTGGAGGGAGGGGGAGAGGAGAAAGAGTTTAGCCACAAAATTCAAACACTCCAAATGAATGCCGTGTCCGAGCCCAAAGCTTACAATGCAGTTGCTTCTACTTCCTCACAAGGTGCAGGGGGGCTCCATCTCTCCCTCTTCAGGCTCACTCCTCGGCCCCCAATTTGCTTTTTAAACATGGCAATAATGGCTAGCTCTAGCATTCACTTAGCATGAAAGGCAACCTGGTGGAGTCCTAATTAGGCAGACACAGTAACACTCTCCAGGCCTTGGCAGACTGCCCCAAGCTTCAGACAAGACAGATGCACTGAGAAATACAAGCCTGCAAAAGAGAAACCTACAACACACACCCCCAAACCGGCTAACAGACATCATCACATCCCCCAGAGAACTGCTGCTGCTGCTCACATGACCAGGACTACCGCACTCCGTCCGAACTCGAACACGCACTCCCCCCTTCCCACATTCAAAGGCATTAAGAACTAGGCAAAAAAAGAAATCAAAGCTTCCCAATTTACCACCACAGCTCGCTTGCTTGCTTGCTTGCTCAGGGCCCTGCCGCTTCGCCTCTAAGGGCACAACTGGCCCCGCTTGCTTCACCAACAGCCAACACCGCACCGCGCTAGCTGCGCCCTCCTGCCTGCCTCTCTCCTTCCTCCACCGCGTGCACCATCAGCTCCTGCTGCGGCCAGGGCATCCTCCCAGGCTCTCTCTGCTCTGCTCTCAGCGTCCTGGCTCGCCTACAAGCTGCTGCTGCTGCTGCTGACACCTGGGCGTGCGCTGCCTGCTGCTGCCTGCTGCTGCTGATCCTCCTGCCAGGGGTGGGTGGGGGGGGGTCCTTCCTAGCTTCAGCAGACTGGCTCCTTCCTTCCTCGCGGGCTTGTCCTGGTCCTGGTCCTGTCTGTCTGTCGCTCCTGCTTCTCCTTTCTAGCTGGCTTCACATCCGCAGTCTGGCTTAAGGGCACTCTTTCCCTCAATCAATTACTCTGATCCAGAGCAAGGCTCTGGCCAATAACTCAGTCCAATTGGCAAGTACTGCTTTTTTTTTTTTAAGTCCAAAATTGGGTTATTTTAAACAGTGAATATGCATCTTCTATCTTAATTCTCTCCAAAAATTATCATTTAAAAATAAAGCAAACTCAGTCCATATTTCCTAGAATAGAAGCCATGTTAGTTGGCTTTAAAAAAAAAGCATCTTGCCAGAGTGCCCTTTCTTCCTGGAACTTCTAAAATGCTCCTCTTCTACCTGTTTATCTTCTCTTCTAAACTTCACTTATCTTCAAGTAGTGTAAAATTGCTCCCTGTTTAATTTTTAGTTTAGCAAGAGGAATTAACTTTTCTTAGCTCCTATGTTTTTTTCTATCTTCTAAGGTTTCTGCAGCTACAATTTTTGTCTTCAAGTTTGTCTTAGCTTGCCATAATTTTTTACTCTAATTTTCTATTTTCTTCTTTTCCTAACCAATCCTTTCTTCCACAATTCTTGAGTTCTTTTGCTACAAATTTTATTTTCTTGTTCTGTATTCTTTCGCTAAAATTTTTTCTATTTTCTTGTTCTGCAATTTTTCCTTTTGCTACAAATTTTCCTATTTTCTTGTTCTGTAATTTTTCCTTTGGCTATAAATTTTTCTATTTTCTTTTTCTGTAATTTTTCCTTCTGCTACGAAATTTTCTATTTTCTTGTTCTGTAATTTTTCCTTTGGCTATGAATTTTTCTATTTTCTTTTTCTGTAATTTTTCCTTTGGCTATAAATTTTTCTAATTTTCTTGTTCTGTATTTTTTTCTTTTGCAATGTATTAATTTTCTTGTTCTGTAATTTTTGCTAACCTTCCTTATTTTTTCTTTAGCCAATTTGTCTTGTGCCTTCTACATTTTTCTCAAATTTTCTTTGTCTACAAATTATTTTAGTTGCTTTTTGCTGTCAAAATTCCTCTCTTCCAAAATGCTATTTTCACTGAACCTCTCTTCAGAATTCCTGGTCCTCTTCTAAAAACGTCCACTCTTCTAAGTTGCATTTTTCTTGCTATTTTTTCCCTCTCAATTCTATCTTCTTTAAATTCTTCTCTTTGCTAATTTCCTAAATTCTAATTTCCTCTTCCAATCTTTTTTCCTCTAATTTCTATTTTCTTTCTTCCAATTGTTCTTTTGCTATTTTTGCTTTCTAGTTTCCTCTTCCATTCTTGCTATTTTCCTAATTTCTATTTTCCTTCAGTTATTTTTCTAATTTCTACTTTTTCTTCCAATTTTTTCCTCTCAAATTCTATTTTCTTGTCAAACCTCTTGCTGTTGCTATAGTTAATTTTTTCTTCAAACGTTCTCTTGCCATTTTCTTTTTAGTTCTATCATCCTCTTGCAATCTTGCTATTTTTCTAACTTCTATTTTTTCTTCAAATTGTTGCTATTTTTCCTTTTTCTTCTAAAGATTCCTTGGCTTTGAACTGCCCTCCCTTGCTGTATATTTTGCTATCTCTTTTTTTCTCTCGTCTTGTCTTCTCATGCTCTACGTACTGCAATTTTCTCAATCAACCTATTATCGGCTACTAACCCTTCGGCCATTTTAGAGGGGTTTTCGGTTACTTTCCCCCAGTTCTGTGTTTTCTATTGTTTGGTCTTTTTCTCGCTAAAAATTTGTCTTCAATGTATCTCACTCGAAGCTATGCAAAAAGCTAGTTTTTTTGGCAATTCTTATTAATCCTTTCCGATAAGCTCATAGAAAGGTCGATTTTGAGCTTCAGAAGAGACCCCTTGGCATAAAATTTGGATCAAAAAGGATTTCTAAGAGCCCTTAATCATTCGCATGGCAGTTTCTTTCAAAGCCCAATCTAGCTCAACCTCCCTTTAGAATGAGCTTGTTTCTCCTTTTATCTGCCTTTCTCCAATTATCTTCTAAAGCAATAAGCTTCCTCTGGCTCCCTAGAGCTTCCATAACACGAAATAAAAAGGGTCTCAGGTTAAGCTTAAGAATTTAAAGAAAGCTAAACAATTTAGCTATAAAGAAAGCTTCGGCTACCTACCTAGGCGCTAAAGAAAATTTTGTCTTAAAATGCCTCAGGTCCTCGCTTCAGCTTGCTCATCTTCCTACCTGAGCTAGCGCCTAGCCTCGCTGCCTGCCGTCTGCCTGAGAGGGCGTTGGGAGGAGGACTATTTATACACCACGGACAGCCTCACCGCTAGAAACACGTAACCCTCCGCCTCCTTTGTTACTCAAGCAAAAATAGTCCCTAGCGTGTTTTTTTTTCTTCTTTTCAACAAGACCTTGGATAGTTTTCTTCCGTCCCCACCCCCACCACCGCCCTTCCCACTCATGGGTGGAAAAGTGAGTTCTCTGCAGAGGCTGTTGTGTGCCAGCTAACTACAAATCCCTTTTGGTGCAATAGTTCTGCCTTAGATACAAAGGGAGAGGGCAAAACTGCTAGAAAGAACTACAGCCCAGCAAAGCCAGTTGGCTACCGGCTTAGCCCTAGGAAATCTGAGGAAGGGGCCTCAATATCCTAGAGAGGGGAGGGCGAGCCCCAAACTGAAGCCCTTCTAGGGACCCCGCTGCCCCCGGCTTTGGAAAAGCGCGCGGCTCGGGGCTGGGGAGCAAATAGGCAGGGGGGAGGGGCTGGGAGTAGCCAAGGGCAAATTTACCTGAGAACCACGGGTGGGGGAGGGAAACCCAGGACAATGGCCCGGGGCAACTAGGTAGCCAGCCGGGAATGGTGGACGGAGGCCCGACTCCCCCCGGCTTTCTCCCTCCACGCCCTATCTCGGTCCCTTGGTTCGCGTGTGACTCCCTGAGCACAAAGGGCCGCCATTTTCCCCGGCCCCAGCCCGGTCGGTCATTTAGGGATCGGTCCAGCGTGGCGGCCTACTTTCCCGGCCCATGTCAAGTGGCTACAGCACAGGGCCCCTCCCTTCCCCCCGTAAATAGAGCTGAAGAGGCCGAGTCTCCTCCCCTCCTCTAGCCCCTGAGGGGGAAATGGGGGGCGGAGGCCCCGAGAATAACTCGCCCCTGTCTGTCTAGCCTGGACAGCTTCCCCCTGGGCCTTGTTTTTGAGACCCTCGTCCGGTTTTCTAAGACCTGGTAGTGCTGGGGGGGTGGGGGGGGGGTGGGCTCTTCCCATTTTATCGCTCCACAAACTTCTTCGTGAAACTTACTGGGCCTCCTCGGAGCCCGACAGGCTCCTCCTTTCTAAAGGGACAGTAAGAAGGGTCCTTCCCATCTCACAGGATTTATGGGCCGAGAGGACCTTAGAGACCCTCCCGGGTTCCCTGGTGATCCTCTATTTTATAAACCGAGAAGGTAGGAGTCGCAGGCTTCCATTTAGAACCTAGATCAAGGCCATTTTACAGATGAGGAAACTGAGGCACACACCAAGGAGCCTAGAGAAAGTAGGCAGCCCGCTGGGCATGACTGCCCAAAGCCCCACCTATCCCCAAAATCTTGTTTTTCCGGAGTCGGGTGGAGCCCCTCCCCCAACCCCGCAGCCTCTCGGGAGGCCCAGATGAGGTTCGCCTTTCCCAAATTACTCGTGACGCAGGACTCTTTTGCGGTGCCCACCTCGCAGACTGTAATGATTCCGACTCGGGGAACAGAGGGGGCAGGAATGCATTTGGAAATGAAGGACACGCAAAAATAAAACGTTTTCTGTAAAAGGAAGGCGGGCCTCCAGGAGCCCTAGAAGTGCAGGGCCCGCGTTTAAAGGTCCCTCGCCCTGGAAGGCAGGAGCTGGCCTAGAGCTAGCCTGGGAAAGGGGCCCGAGCTTTCTGCTCTGCCTCGGGCAAACAAATCCTGTTTAAGGCGCTGGGACAGGTTTCCCTCCCTCCAGTGGGTCCCACAGAGCGCTCCACTCTTTTCATTATAAAGGGTAGCTTGGGGGGAGGGAGGCTCGGCCAGCCAAAGGGGGGGGCCCGTGGTTGGGGGAGAGAGACTAGCTTGAGAGGAGGAGCCGGACCCCCGCAGGGGCTAATATTTGGGGGGCCCTGGCTGGGAGCCTCCTTTCCCTTTCCCAAGGTCGTCGTGGCTCCCATACTGGCTCAATATTACGGGGCCTCAAAGCCCAGCTCGGGTTTGTCTCTATTTTAATGGGTCTCCTGGGCGGAGGGCCTTTTAGGAGTCAAGAATCGAGCTCGGATGCTCCAGGGGCCTGAAGCTGGGAGGAAGGGAAGAACAAGGGAAGGAAGCGCAGAGCCACGAGCATGCGCAGAGAGAAGGGCTGGGCCGGCGAGCGCAGGGATACCACTGCAGTGGGTGAGGTGGTCCCCTCCCCCTCGCTTTGTGCGCAGCTCAGCTCGCGCGTGCGGCCTCGGCCGGTTCTAACCGGCTGCAACCGCCCCTGGCCGCCCTCGGGTGCGGTGCCGAGTGGCGCAGTGAGCTACTGCGCGTGCGCGGCTCCTTTCTTCTCCCCCTCCCCCCGCACTGCGGGCTTTTTTGCTTGTTTGGGGGAAGGGAAGAAAATGGCGGCCTTCAACCCTTGGTGTGGGGGTCCTACGGCCCACCGAAGGATTGGGGCGATGAGCCCCATTGTTCAGATAAGGAAACTGAGGCCGAGGACGGCTGGGGCTAGAAGGAACCCAATCCCCACATTTTACAGGAGGGGAAACTGGGTGTACATGTGAAGGACATTAGCGATTGGAGAGAAGTGGGGCCATTAATGGGGAAAGGGGATTCTGGGGGAGCCCTGGGAGCCCCAAGCCAAATACAGAACGGTGGTGAGTGTGGAGGTGTCTGCTTTTTACAGAAAGACCCTGAACTTGTCCTGGTCTTGTCCAGGGCCCCAGACCTAGAAAGGGGGGATTTGAGGGAAGCCCAGGGGCCCCCCAATAATGGGCAGAGGGCATCTGTGTGGGAGGTGCCCGGTCTAGGGGTGCAGGTGGGGGCGGATATGCCTGGGGGTCTCAGTGGCTGCTGGTCCCTGAACCAGAGGCTCCCACTTCCACCAGGCCTCTTTTTCCCTGGTGGTCCAGCCTTCCTTCCTCCAGACCCAGCAGGGGCACCTCCTGAGGCCCAGGAGCTGGCTGAGGGGGCCCCTGGGGGTTTGTGCCTCCTCCTCCTGCCTGCTGGGAGTCCCATTGAATTCCCTTAGTCTGGGTAGCCCAAGGGGAGGAGAAACCACAAAAGGCCCCCTCCCTTCTCCCTGGGAGATAGGGTCGATGGGGGGTGGGGGGAGCAGAGGCCAGGGTGGCCAAGTGGGCTTCGGTCTCTTCCTTCCTGCCGGCCTCCCACAGGCCCTCCTTGCCTGCCACAGCACACCATTCACGAACAACAGGAATGCCTGGTGATGCCTGGTTTGGGCCCCAGGACTGTCCCGCACCCTTTGGGGTGGGCCGTCACTAGGCTAGTGAGGCCGGCTTTCCTGAGCCTCCCTTCCCAGCCCCTGGAGGTTGTACAGTTTGCCTGCTAAGGGCTCAGCCTCGGGTTGGTTCTTTTAAACGCTTCCCTTCTCAGAATCAACATGAAGTATCTTTCCAAGGCAGAAGAAGGAGAAGGCCTAGACGTAGGCGTTAAGTGACTCACCCAGGGTCACCCAGCTGGAACGAGACCACCTGGCTGCCCTGTAAGGGCTAATCAAGTAATGGATGCTTTTGAGAGAATGTCGTCGATGGAGCCTCCATGAGGGCACTCCTAGGGGCGGGCTCTGCCCAGGAACATCTCTGGCATCGCCCAGTGAGGCTTTCGGCGATGAGTCTTCCCTGGCTGCTCTTTCTCAGGCCCTCCTCAGTCTGAGCTGGCCAGGCCCAGATTTGTCCTTTGCCTGCCTTTAAGGAAAGGTTCCTCCCAGTGTTTGAAGCCCTCTTTTTAATAGTTTCTATTGGGCTTTCTTTCAAAGGACCCACTTTCCAGAGCTGCCCTAGGGCAGAAGATAGAGGGTAGCCCACAGGTGGGGGACGGCTGAGCAGGAAGTAGGGATGATGGCGGCTGCCTCCAAACAAGCTGCAGCTGCAGGGGATAAAAAGTCAAGTGTTCCAGGAGGCTGGGCCTTCCCAAAGGAGCCTTTGTCCAGAGCCCAGCCTGCAGCATCTGCTTCCTCTCTCTCCCTACTGGCCCCCTTCCTCCAGCTCTCCTGGGCTTTAGGGAGCCCGCTCCCCTGAAAAACAGGCCCTTTCCCTCTTTTCTCAGCCCACCCTTTCTGGGCAATCCCATGAAGCTCCGGGGTCGGCTTCCCAGAAGGCCCCTTCCTAGCAAAGCAGAGAGAAGGCAGCCATTCAGCCAAGCCAAGGCTCGGCCTGTAGCCTTTCTGCCCCAGGAGCAGGCTGGGAACTGCTCTCCCAGTATAGATGGGAAAGAGCCAAGCCTGAGGCCCGGCTCTGCCACAGGCAGGATCAGAGCTTGTAGGGGGGCAGACGCACCCCCCCCCCAGGCTCCGGGGGCAGCAGAGCTCAGACTGAGCCCAGGTCATATCTAAGGGGTCTGAGGGGTCTCCCTCCCTCCCTCCCCTCCCTGTCCGTCTTGCCTTCTCTCTGTCCTAGCCTGATCCTATCCATGCTTGGCCTAATGGAGCTCAGAGAGGAGCCAGGTGGCCCTGCAGGGGGGAGCAAACCCCATCTCCCTCTCTGGCCACCCTTCTGAGCCGGGAATCAAGACAGACAGCAGGGGCTTGTGAGCTCAAAGGAAAGCTCGCGGCCGCTTCTTCACTGCCTCCGCCCCAAACTGGCCATTTTCTTCCATTATGAACAGGGGCAACAAATGCTCTTCTGAGAGGGGTCCCGGGGCTCGGGGAGGTGGGCCACCTCCTAGCTTGGGTCCACCTTCCCTCCTTAGTCCCCTGCTGACCTCCCCTCCCCCCCTCCGGAACTCTGCAGTCTTCTGACAAGGCACAAATGTGCTCCCCACCCCCATCCCGGCAGTCAGCCTCCGCAGTAGGAAAATTTTTGCCTGCATGATGACGCAGTTCCAAGCCTGAAAGTGGGCTAAGAGCCTCCTCAGCTCAGACAAAAGGTGCCTCTGGGGGAATCGGCCCCCTCCCCCCAGGACGGAAGCTGGCAAAGTTGTCTGGCGGACCTGGGAGAGACCTGAGGGTTGGGAAACAAGGGGCCCTTCTCGGGCTCTGCCCCCCCCACTCCCTGCCCCCCTCAAACGGGAGACACTCTGCTTGGGGGCTAAATGGGGCATCCTGTACCCCCAGCCTGGTCTCAGGGAAGTGGAGGCCTTGCACAGAGAATGTGGTAGCTTTCTGCAGCCTGATGGAGAGAATGAACCCGCTCTCTGTCTCTGTCTCTCTCTGTCTCTGTCTCTGTCTCTGTCTCCCTCCCTCTCCCTCTCTCTGTCTCTGTCTCTGTCTCTCTCTGTGTCTCTCTCTGTCTCTGTCTCTCTCTCTCCCTCTCTCTCTTCTCTCTCTCTTCTTTCTCTCTTTCTCTCTCCCTCTCTCTCTCTCTCTCTTTCTCTCTGTCTCTCTTTCTTTCTCTCTCTCTGTCTCTCTGTCTCTCTCTCTTCTCTGTCTCTCTCTCTCCTTCTCTCTCTTTCTCTGTCTCTCTCTCCCTCTCTCTCTTTCTGTCTCTCCCTCTCTCCGTCTCTCCCTCTCTGTCTCTCTCTCTCTTCTCTCTCTCTCTCTCTCTCTCTCTCTCTCTCTTTCTCTCTCCCTCTCTCTGTGTCTCTCTCCCTCTCTGTCTCTCTCTCTGTCTCTCTCTCTCTCTCTCCGTCTCTCCCTCTCTGTCTCTCTCTCTCTTCTCTCTCTCTCTCTCTCTCTCTCTCTTTCTCTCTCCCTCTCTCTGTGTCTCTCTGTCTCTCTCTCCCTCTCTGTCTCTCTCTTCTCTCTCTCTCTCTTTCTCTCTCCCTCTCTCTGTGTCTCTCTGTCTCTCTCTCCCTCTCTGTCTCTCTCTCTGTCTCTCTCTCTGTCTCTCTCTCCCTCTCTGTCTCTCTCTTCTCTCTCTCTCTCTCTCTTTCTCTCTCCCTCTCTCTGTGTCTCTCTGTCTCTCTCTCCCTCTCTCTGTGTCTCTCTGTCTCTCTCTCCCTCTCTGTCTCTCTCTCTGTCTCTCTTTCTCCCTCTCTCTCCCTCTCTCTCTCTCTCTCTCCCTCTCTCCCTCTCTCTCTGTCTCTCTCTCTCTCTCTCTCTCTCTCTCTCTCTCTCTCTCTCTCTCTCTCTCTCTCTCTCTCTCTCTCTCTCTCTCTCTCCCTCTCCCTCTCCCTCTCCCTCTCTCTCTCCCCCTTTTCTTTCCTCTGACCCAGGGAGAAATGCATGTAGAAAGGAGACTGCAGTGAAGGGCTTCTCCTTTACCAACAGATCCTGGCTCGTCATGTCCTCGGGCTCACCACAGCTAGGCCTGCTACCCTGGAGGCCAGGGGGCCCATGTGCAGACATTTCAAGGGTTCGAGGACGGGGACGGGTAAAGAAATCGCGTCTTTCTTTTCACTACCATCTAACGGATGTACCACATTTCCTTCAATGAGGAACTTTAAAAAATGCTTCAGCAAAGGGGTTCAGAGGCTTCGCTGCCGTCTGCAAGGGGGCCACGACACACAGACACACAGAGGGTTGGGAAGCCCTGATGCAGGGCGATTCCCTTAGTTTACAGATGAGTCAGCTGAGACCAGAGAGAAGTAACCGCCTGGCCGCAGGGGCAGCAAATGACAGATGGAAGAGCCGGGTGTGTTGGGGGCGCAGGGGAGAGGCAGGGCCCTGGAAGTGGTCCTTTGCCTCCTCCGGGCGCCCGAACCTGGCTGAGGACGGCTGTGCTCCTCGTGCCTTCCTGCTTTCCCCGTCCTGCTCCAGTTAAAAGGGCAGCAGCGTGTTCTAGGCCGGCGTGTTTGCAGCCTCCCCATAAGGCCCGCCGACGACGGCGTGGGCCACGGGACAGATTTGGAGCTCGGGCTCACATGCCTCCTTGGCCCACGCGCCAGGGGCCTCCTACCTCCAGGCTGGCATCCTGAGCTCTTGGGCATGGGACGAGGCACCCGCCCCCGGCTCTCCTGCCACCCTTCACAGAAGGAACAGCCTTCCGGACTGGCCACCCACGGCTGCCTGCCTCGCTCAGCCCCAAAAGGGCATCAAGAAGCATTGATTAAGGCCCTGCTCTGTGCGGGGCTCCTCCGCTCCTGTCCCCAGGCTGGCTCCTGGTGGAGGAGGAGGCAGGGCATCCGGGGGAAATCTAAGCAAGGTGGATCCAGTGAAGGATGGGAGGAAGCCAGCGAGTCAAAAAGGCGGCAGTGAAGGGAGGGACAGCGAGGCGGTGCGCTGGATGGAGAGCCAGGCTTGGAAGCGGGAGGCCCCGGGCCCAGATATGTGTCCTGGCTGTGTGACCCTGGGCAAGTCACTTAACCCCTTAACCCCACATGCCTGGCCCTTACTGCTCTTCCGCCTTAGAATCAGTACTTTAAGAGGTTAAGTGACTAAGCCAGGGTCACACCTCTAGAAAGGATCCGAGTTCAGATTTAAATCAGGTCAGGAAAACTGTAGGAGCTGAGCTCTACCACAGAGGCTCCCAGCTGCCTCCTAAGCAGAGAGTAAATTCCAGGTAAAGGTGTGGAGGCCGGAGATTGAAGTCAAATGGCTGGTTTTTCTGGAAATAATTCAGGATAAATGAGGGAGGATAAGTTGGGGCCAGGTTGTGAAGGGCCTTAAAGGCTAAACAGAGGCAAGAGGGAGTTTCCTGAGCAGGTGAGGGCAGATGTACTACAGGGACGTCATTGTGGCTCCCGTGCAGATGATGGATGGAGAAGCCCGTCTAAAAGGCTCCTGTCATCGGTCCAGGATCTAGGCTGGTGGCCATCAGAGTGGAGAGAAGGGGGCAAACGGCAGAGATCTCGGGAAGACAGAATGCAGACTTGGCCATGGTGGTGCGGATGGAGAGAGACTGAACCGGAAGAGGGTTCATCTGAAGTCTGGAAAAGGAAAGGCTTTTAGGGGGCACGTAATGAGCTTTGTCTTGGGCTTGCCCACGGGGAAAAGCCCAATAAGCAATTGAGGATGGGGGTCTAGAGCTCATTAAAGAGACTAGGAGGGGCAACGGGGTGGCTTAGTGGAAAGGGAGACAGGCCTGGAGACAGGAGGTCCTGGGTTCAATATTGGATTTCAGAAACTTCCCAGCTGTGTGACCCTGGACCAGTCACTTAACCCCCATGGCCTAACCCTTACTGCCCTTTTGCTTTAGAACCAATATTTAGTATTGATTTTAAGAGAAGGTAAGGGAGAGAGACAGAGAGACAGAGAGACAAAGAGAGGGAAGGAGACAGACAGAGAGAAGGAGGGAGAGAGATACAGAGAGAGGGAAGGAGACAGACAGAGAGACAGAGACAGAGAGAGGGAAGGAGACAGACAGAGAGAGACAGAGAGAGACAGAGAGAGGGAAGGAGACAGACAGAGAGACAGAGAGAGGGAAAGAGACAGACAGAGAGAGGGAGGGAGAGAGAGAGACAGACAGAGAGAGAGAGAGGGAGAGGGAGGGAGAGGGGGAGGGGGAGGCTAGGGCTGGAATGTCTGGACATGTTCATTGAGAACATGAAGGCCGAGGAGGAGAGGAGGGAAGGGTGCCCAGGACAGGATGCTTCGGGTGCGCTCACAGTTGGAGGATCAGCTATAAATAAACCCAAGGACACACACAGAGACGGTGTCAGAGGCAGGACTTTTCCACAAATGACCGAATAGAAAGTGACCAAACGTCAACACTTCTGAATGGAGGCTGGATCCAAAAGGGAGACCCTGTTTGACACCGCCTGTGCCCCCTCCTAAGCTGGCCAGAAGCGGGAAGCCGGGCCTTGGCTTGGTCTTGTCAATAGCGACTCGGGATTGGTGTGTCCAAAGGGTGGCTTTGGTGGGTGCGCGGGGCTGCCGTGGCCATTCAGGCCACCCTAGAAGTGTCCACGAAGCACTCGTGTCTTCTCACTCCAGGGACTGACCGGCTGCCTCGACTCGGAAAACGTGGGATGGAGCCCAGGTTGCAGGCAGTTGGCTGCCGCTGTGGCCGGTGGGCTTGTCCAGCCGTCCTAGATGCTGGGAAACCTGGATTGCTGGGGGGGTTCTTCACTCCTCTGCTCAAAACCCTTCCATGGCTGCCCATTGACTCATGGGATAAAGTGCAGAGTCCTCAGCATCGCAATCTCTGCTCCAACCTGCCCTTCCAGTCTGTGTTGTGGCCTCAGGAAGGCACACCCACACCAGGCCGGACGACAACGTCCCGTTCCCGTTCCCTCGGTCTGTCTGCCTGCTGGTTGAAATCCTCTTTCGAGGTCTAGCTCCGGTGCTCCTCCCTCCAAGAAGACTTCCAGGACCTCTCGGGTTCGGGGAAGAATGTGTCTGGGCCTCCCCCGTGGGCACCCAGAAGCGCTCTTCCTGGAGCGAGGGGCCCCTCTTGGATCAAGAAGGCAACCGACAGACGGACTTTTTCATTTCCGTATTGCTGTCCTCCTTCCCTCAGACCTGGAATCCAGGAGAGGAGCCGCCCCGCAGGATCCATTTGTCCTACCATGGATGGTGGTGAAGTAGTTTTTGAGTAAATGCTAAATGGAAAATAAATGAATGAGGAGAGTGACCAGAGCTCTTCAGGCCACCAAGGGCCAGAGGAGACAATACGCCTTTTTAACCCCTCACCTTCCATCCTAGAATCCATACTGCGTATTGGTTCCAAGGCAGAAGAGTGGTCAGGGCTGGGCAATGGGGGGTGAAGTGACTTATCCAGGGTCACACAGCTAAAAAGTATCTGAGATCAGATTGGAACTCAGGGCCCTCTGTCTCCAGATCTAGGCTAGCTGCCCCATAAAGACTTTGTTTTGATAAAAACAAACAAAACCCCAAGGCTTCCTCTCAGACTCAGTAGACATAAGACTGTAAAGGAAGTTATAGGATGGATGTTCCCATATAGGAATCCTTTTTTTCCTCTAAAATTTCAAGGTAGAGCTTGTTGGTTGTCGCAGAGCTGTGTGTGTGTCTGTGTGTGTGTCTGTGTGTCTGTGTCTGTGTGTCTGTCTGTGTCTGTGTGTGTCTGTGTCTCTGTGTGTGTCTGTGTCGGGCCATTTGGGTTCGGTGCTGCTCTGCAGTGGGCAGAGGAAGGAGCCGGTGACCTTGGGAGAGGCCTTCCAGCCTCAGGATTCCAAAAAGGGTTTCCATAATTGTCCGATGAGACCTCTGGAGCATTTCCGCCCTCTGAGTCACTAAGAGACCTTGGCAAGGGGGTGAAGGAGGGGGAAGGTGCCCCACGGGGGAGGAGGGCATTCAGCTGACCAGGTTACTCATGTGTTGTGGCCTCCTGATCTCACCTGGGCTTCAGGGCTTGGGGCTTGGGGCTGGGTCAGGGAGGAGGCCAGAGACAAGACATCCATTCCTCAGCCTGTGACCTCCTGAGTCACTGGGACACTCTCTTCCCTTCCCCTCCCCCTCAGGCTCAGGCCCCTGAGAACAAGAGGCCTGCAGGGCCCAGGCTGAATTCCAGGGGAGCCTGGGGACACCTGGGCTGCTATCGAGGCAGGGAGAGGGCCCAGCAGCAGAGCCAGGGAGGGAGCGCTGACTCCCGGCCTCAGGCTTCTCATCTCGAGGAGGGTTGTGCTCAGACCAGGAGCTCTTTGCCTCCATTCAGCATCCTTGACAGGGAGGGGAGGAGGACAATCACCTCATGATTTCCGTAGAATGGGCGTCCTCTAAATCCTAGTTTGACACTTTGGAAGATTCTTCCATTCAGTGCACCAGTCTTTTAAAAGTACCTACTGTGTGCAAGGCCCTGGGCTAGATTCTGGCGATTCACAGACAGAAATGAGCCCTGGCTCCCCTCTGGGAAAGGCAAGCGCCTACCCTTGACCCTCGGCCTGACCGCCAGGAAGTCCTTTCTCATCCTTCCTGGTAGATGTGAGGAGCCTGAGGCCCCGAGGAGACCTCAGCTTGGCACACAGTAGGCGCACACAGAATGCCTCCTCCCTCCCGGGCTGCCCATCCTCCCACTTCTTGGAGTGGAATTTCCCAGAACTCAAAAGCATAGCTGCATCTCTCTAGCCAAGGGACCATCACCATGGAAACAGGCCATGTGACTGCGCCTCTCTTTTCTCCCCAGTTTCCAGGCTGGTCCCAACTCCCCAGGCAGAGCTGTGCGCTCATTGGCCCTCCCTTCCCAGGCCTGCGGAATTCTGGCCTGGGATTGGGCCGGGCTTGTTGCTGGGCTGGAGCCTGACTTTGCCCTTCCCCCACCCTCAGCCGATCCTCTGAGCAGGGATGCTGGGAGAGTGGAGGAGTGGGTGGAATGTCTTTGCTCCCTCCCAGGCTGCCATGGCAACAGCTCTCCCTCTATTTCAGGCCGACTTCACAGCTCCCTTTCTGCCTTCCCAAGCAAAGTGGGGGCTGGGCAGAGACTTCTGGAGCTGGGAGCAACCGCAAAGACCAGCTTTTAGAACAGAAAGGGAAACTGAGGAAGAGACTTGACAAGGTCTGCACAGCCAATCAGGGGCAGAGCTGGGGTTCAAAACGCTGCAGGCCTCCTGATTCAACCCAGCCATCTTTCCAGGGTGCCAGGGAGCCAAGATCTGTGTGCGATCCCCATCCCTGGTGGGCCTCCGGGTCTGAGCTGGCCTCAGTTCTGGCTGTCCTGTAAATGGGGAGCGACAAGATGTCGAAGCTGGGTGGACCCTTAGCACTGCCCCTTCGGAGCCTCCTCTTAGAGATGGGGAGAGACCAGTGAAGGCCGGTTCAGCCAGCAGGCACTTAGCCTTGCCAGGAGGTGGAGGGGCGCCACTCCTCCTGGCCCTTCGGCCCACTCTTGGACATTTATTTCATTCCCTTTGGCTCTTGACTCCCTGGACACAATCCTACTCCTTCCCTCTGCCTTCAAGTCAGTAAGGGCCGCCCATGCACACCCACAGTCCTGGGCTCTGTAACCCTCTACTGCACTTGGGCCAAGTTTTATCAGCAGAAATGGACCCAGGAGGCTGCATGGGGCTTCTAAGGACCCTTTCAGTTCAAGCGCCTACTGTGTGCTGCAAAGTCTGCCAGCAAGATCATGATGGAGTAATGAATGAATAAAACATTGATGAAGCCCTACTAAGTGCCAAGACCAAAAGCCAAAAGATGAAAGTGCCTGCCTCAAGGAGCTTCCATGACTTCATTATTAGGAAGCTCTTTTTCTCTCTCTCAAACTCTCATGGTTTCTCTCTTTCCCTCCTTCCCCCTCCTCCCTCCTTCTTTCTCTCTTCCTCTCCCTGTCCTCTTCTCTCTAAATTATCTGTCTCTGTCCCTCCTGTCTCTCCTCCCCCCTCCCCTCCCCCCTCTCCTCTCTCTTTTCTGTTTTCTGTCTCTCTCATGGTCTCTTGGTTTCTCTGTCTCTGTCTCTCTCTGTGCCTCTGTGTCTCTGTCTCTCTCTGTCTCTCTGTCTCTCTTCCTCTCCTCCTCCCTCCTCCTCCTCCTCCCTCTCTCATTCTTTCCTTTCTTCTCTACCTCCTTTTCTCTCTCTTCCTCTCTCTCTCTTCTCCCCCTCCTCCCTCCCTCTCTCTCTCTCTCTCTCTCTCTCTCTCTGTCTGTCTGTGTCTGTCTCTCTCTCTCCATATCTATACAGACACACACACATTTTAAAGCGAGGGTTCTAGTGGAGGGAGATCATCCGGCTTGGGGAACAGCCCGGAAGCCCACGTCACTGAATGGTGGTGGGAGAAGTGGGAGAAGGCCTAAGGAGATGGAGGTCAGCTGTGTGAGTAGCGAGAAGGAGACCGAGGTAGTCCTTTGGACTTGGGGGGTGAGTGTGCAAAGTCTGTGTGTGCATATGTTAAAGGGCACCACTGAGCTGGTGAGTCTGGGTGACCAGGAGAAGGAATGGCCTTCAGCACAGGAATTCAGAAGGCGGGCAGGAGGGGGAAAGACAAACAGTTCTATTTTGAGCACATCAAGTGTGAGAGGATTGTGGGATATCCAAGTGGAGCCGTCCAGAAGGCATGTTTGGTGATGGGAGGAAGGCAGGGGCAGGTCTGAGCATCATCTGCCCCTGAAATTACCAGGAAACCCAGAGGAGCTGATGAGATCACCAAGCCAGAGCCCTGTGGAACCCCCAAGGAGATTGGGTGTGACCTAGAGGAAGACTAAGAAGGAGGGTCATGGAGGGAGGAGACAGTAAACCCAGAGTGCCTTCAAGGTGTGACTAAATCCTGGGGAATCTAAGACAGGCAAAAGCAGTCCTTGCCCTCCTGGAGCTCTCATATCTCCCAAAGAAGAGAAGAAAGTAATTGTGGGATTGGATTGATGAATGAATGATTGAACGAATGAATGAATACAATACTGATTTAGCCTTCCTGGGTGCTAGGCATTGTGGATTCAAAGAGAAAAGCCCCACCAGCCCCTATTAAGGACCTCACTTTCTAAAGGGAGTTGTTTGTTGTTATTCTGTCTAATCACATCTGACTTTCAGGGATTCCGAGTGGGTGGGGTTTTCTTGGCAAAGATACTGAAGTGATTTGCCATTTTCTTCTCTGGTTCATTTTTCAGATGAGGAAACTGAGGCAAACAGGGTTAAGTGACTTGCTCAAGGTCACACAGCTAGTAAAAGGCTGAGGCCAGATCTGATGTGTCTCCAGGCCTGGCTCTCCATCCATTGAGCTGCCCTTACCAATGGAGGAAATAACACAGATGGAAAGTTTTAGCTATGGGTCATATAGAAGGGAGCCAGGGTCCTTAGTGGGCAGGCCTTGAAAGTGATCTTGAACCATTTGGGAGGGCCGAGGCCTTTCTGGGTGTTCTTCAGTAGCTGTGGCCACAAGCCCTATAGGAGCAGTGGTCAGGCTGTATCTCCAAAGGGAATGGCTCAGGGCTGGGCTGGATTGTCTTTGGTAGGGTCTATCTCTGGGGAAATGGTGCTCAGGATTCACCTTGCCTAGTACATCCTGCCTCTTGGGCCTCCCTCAGGGTTCTTTGCTCCTTCAGCTAGGCTGGCCTGCCTCTCCTTTGGGCGCAGCCCTTGTCACAGGAGTTAGTCCCTCCCTCAGCCTTTGGCTTCAAAGCTGGTGGGTTCATCCCTGGAAGTTTTCAAGCAGAAGGTTTATGACCACTGTGAGCAGTTAGAGTGGCAATTCCCTTCTTGGGCAGGTTGTAATAGGGTAGATGAATGAGTTGATTCATAAATGAAAAAGCCTTACAAAGTACTTACTATGTGCCAAACACTGAGGATACCACAAAGATCAAAGCAAAAACAGGCCCTGCCCTGAAAGCATTTGTTTTCCAAAGGAGGAAACAGTCAGAGGAGGGGAATGCTGCTGAGAGGGTCTAGAAGGTTACTGGGAGGAAGAGCAGCTGGGGAAGAAGGTTGACAAGCCCCATTCAGGGACAATGGCAGAGCTGATTCATCTTGGTTCCTTGGTCCAGAACTCAAGTAATTTTGTATCCCAGGGCTTAGCTCCATAAATGGTAGGCCCTTAATGAATTCTTATAAATTGAATCCATGTGTTGTTATCTACACATAGAATCTCCCTTACTTTCTAGCAAGACTGGATAAGAGCTTCTTCTCTGTTTTTGTGTCAGTCAATGAAGCCTCTGGACTCCTTGTCAGAGTATTTCTAAATCCAAAGGATTAGGAAGAAGTCAACTATATTGAAATTCAGAGATGAAAATTCTTTAAAAACCTGTTCAGGGTCCCTAATGAAGAAGTTTTCATCTCACAGCTCCATCCCGTTTCCCGTTCCTGAAGCTAGGGTTCCGTGAATGAATAAGGAATGGAAGAAGGGCAGAAGGTTTTGCTTAGGGAACAGTATCAAATTCCTAAGGCAGACACAGACTTCTCCTTATGAGCCAGTAACAGTTACCAGCCCACTTTCCTCCTTTTTAAACTAGGTTAGTCCTGCTCCCATCTGGAGGACCCTGAAGAATAAGGCCAGGAATATAGGGCAGCAGCCAGGGCCTTGGCTTTGGGTACACCCTCTCCCCTGGCCTCCCCAATTGTTTACTGGATAGTCCCAGGGGAAAGAGAATTAGTGAGGTCAACTCAGATTGAAAAACAAAATTAAAGGATCCTTCTAACAAAGGTCCCAAAGCTGAATTCTTGGCAGACTCCCTGGAGACCCTCCCTCCCTGCCACCTAGACTGAGCTCTGGACACAGCCCCAATTCCTCTTTCAGATTTTCTCTTGGCCCCTGATCCTCTTCTCCCCCACTTAAGGCTACCCTGGAGGTTTGTTTTAACCTGATTTCACCAGAAAAGGTTGGGGTTGGTGACTGTGAGTACACAGAGATCTTCCATATCTCTAATTCCTTCCCCTCCTCCCTCCCCTGAAGGGAGAAGAAGGTTGAAAGGATAGAAAAGGAAACATGAGCTCATTCACTTAGTGCTTACAGACCCAGTCACATCATGATAAAAAGGAATCACAAGATTCTGTGCTGGAAAGGAGGGCAGGGCCCATATAGATCACCCCTCTTATTTTATACCTGGGGAAACTGAGGTCTAGAAAGGGCCAGGCACTTGCCCCAGGAAGCTGAGGGATTTTGACCCAGGTGTCCAGACTTCCAGGCCTGCCTTTCTTCACTTCAGGAATAAGCTTATATCTCTAACTGCCTCCAGGCCATGTCTCACCTCCCAGCTAGCCTTCCTCCAGGATTGCTAGGTCTCAACTGGTCTGGATATCTTGCCATCCACCCTGTAGGCACCAACATTTTGGACTGCCCTGAGAGAGCAGAACACAGCTAGACCCTAGAGATAAGATACCCCAGGCTGTCTAGATAAGTAGGTTTTTGATTTGTGCTCTTCTGCATAGCCATCCTTTGACTAGTAGGAGCCTAGCTGGTGTGTGTAAGCATAGGAAATTCTCTTCCACTAAAGGATAGAGCCCCTGGAATCCACGGACATCTTGTTCAAAGTCAATGGGCCCCTAGACCCACCCCAGAGATACTGTTCTACTTAGATACTCTGCTTTCTCAGAGCAGCCTCATGGTCCTTTCTCCTGAGACGTGTCTCAATGGCTCCGTTCCCAGCACCTCTCTCTACCTGGACATTTTCCATGTACATATATATAGAGAATATTCTTATTAAAAAACCTCCAAGGGCAGCACTCCCCATATTCATAAGCAAAGGTAATAGGAGAAGGAATGGTATCTGGCCAGGGACGATGGAGTCTATTTAGTTTGGAAGGGGAGCATTGAAAAGAGCTTTCAGAGATTGGTTGGAACCAGAGGGAACCAGATGCCCCAGAGGCCCAAAAAGAGAGAAAGGAGGGATTTGGGGGGTTGGAAGAGGGAATCAGGGAAGAGCTCAGGAATGAGCCAGCTTAGGAAATAGACAGGATTTTAATAAGGGAAGGCCAGGGCTCAGGAGGGCAGTAAGGACACAATCCAAACAGAAAGAAGAAAATAAGCAAAGAAAGGCAGAAGAATAAGAAAGTACCAGGCAGAGTCAGGAAACAGAGTCTCATTTAGCTGAGGTGTGGGGTAAAAATGGGGTGGCCTCAAATCTGTGCATATATAGTGTAGCGATTGCATCAAGGCCAAGAACACAGCAGAACTTCCTAAATGAGGTTCATGACCACTCAAAGTGGATGAATGTTTGCTGTGCCAACAAGGTTATCAGAGTAGATGAATAAGGGGTGGCTAGATGGTTCAGATAGAGAGCCAGGCCTGGACATGGAAGATCCTGGGTGCCAATCTGACCTTAAATATTTCCTAGTTGTATGATCCTGGATAAGTCAATTTACTCCAATTGTCTAGCCCTTATTGTTCTTCTGCCTTGGAACCAATACTTAGTATAGATTCTAAGAGTGACAATAAAGGGGAAGGAAGAAAGGAAGGAAGGAAAGAAGAAAGGAAGGAAAGAAGGAAGGAAAGAAGGGAGGAAGGAAGGAAGGAATTGAGGGAGGGAAGGAAGGAAGGGAGGAAGGAAGGAAAGGAGAGAAACTGGGGTCTAGAGATAAATGACTGTGGGTAACCCAAAGTAGTTAGGTTGGAGGGAGTGCAGGTCAGGGGTCAGCCAACTGCTGGCCTTCCCACCTGCCTGCTTTTTGTAGTATAGCCGGACGGTTTAAAAAAAAAGGATTTTCCATTTTTAAACACAATAAAACTTTATTTAAAAACGTAACCTTGCTCTGTCCCATCATGTGGTTCTATCTAGATGGAGGAGATGAATCTATTCGTTCTAAAGCTTGGGGTTGGGCAGACAGAAGGGGGGCCTCCCAAGATGGAGCCTTTTGAGGGCGGGGCCAGTTTTTGTCTCTCTTGTCTTGCACAGCGGCTCTCCTATCGATATTTGTGACTCTTACTATTTACAAACACAGCTCCGAGGGGGTGGGTAGACCAGAAATAGAAAGAAAGGAAAAACGCTGGTCCTGGCGTTCTGGTAGTTCACAGTCTAATGGGGAGACCACATGGAAAGGCCCAGGTCCATGCAGATATGGAGGGCAGCTAAGTGGTGCAGTGGCTAGAGCACTGAGTCTGGAGTCAGGAAGACTCATCTTCCAGAGTTCAGATCCTTACTAGCTGGGTGACCCTGGGCAAGTCACTTCACTCTCTTTGCCTCAATTTTCTTCTTTGTCAAATGAGCTGGGGAAGGAAATGGACAGCCATCCAGTATCTCTGCCTCAAAAACTCCGCCTAGAGTCAGAGTCAGGGCTGAGATGGCTGGACATCCACAGAGGAAGGCTCTGGCAGAAGGCCTCCTGCCTACCCAGGGGAGGCTGGGATTGGAGCTGAGTGTGCCAGGAGGCCAAGGCCAGGGAGGGAGAGG
This sequence comes from Monodelphis domestica, assembly GCF_027887165.1. Lineage (NCBI taxonomy): Eukaryota > Metazoa > Chordata > Mammalia > Didelphimorphia > Didelphidae > Monodelphis > Monodelphis domestica. Next base: position 7,747,593 of record NC_077232.1, read on the forward strand.
AGCAGCCAGGGGAGTGTCCCAAGCGTGGGCTCTGCGTGAGTGGGAGGGCACTGAATGATTGAATGGGGAAGCTGCTTCCCTCCCTGCTTCCCTTCCTGCCTCCCCTATTACACGGAGGGATTCCGTGTTCACACGCCAACCTGATCATTTGTTCCACAGATCACCAAAGGCCCCTTGCCTGACCCTGCTGGGCCTTGGTTGATGTTTGCATCCTGCCTGACGCTTTTCCTGATGGACCAAAGCAGCCCAGGAATCCCAAATATATTCCATCATCCAACAGCCAGCCTACATTATGTTGGTCAGAGTCAGTGAGCAATTATTAAACACTTACTGCATGCCAGGTACAGTGCTAAGCTTGGGGTAAAAAAGAAGGGAAGCAGCTAAGCTTAATGTGGTTGTCTTCCTGATCTTCTGAGGGTTTCTTGGTAGAGATACTGAAGTGGCTGGCCATTATTTCCTCCTCTGCCTCATTTGACAGATGTGGAAGCTGAGGTGAGTAAGGTTATGTGACTTACCCAGGGTCACACAGCTGGTTAATGTCTGAGGCTAGATTCAAACTCTAGTCTTCCTGACTTTAGGCCCAGAACTATCCACTGCCCTACTTCTGGGGAAGACAAACTAGCAGCAGCCCTGTACAGAAGTGTAAATGAAAAGTAGTCTTAGAGGGAAGGCACAGGAATGAGCATTTACTTAGCACCTGCTGTGTACCAGGCATTGTACTAAATGCTGTTTACAAATATTATTTCACAATAACTCGGGGAGAGATAGGGGTCATCACCATCATTTTACAGATAAGGGAATGAAGGTAGATAGAGATGAGTGACTTAGCCAGACTTGAACTCAGGTCTTCTTGACTCTAGGCCTAGCAGAAGATCTCTAGTCTAGCCTTATTTCAGATATCAACCAGCATTTATTAAGTACCTATGGTGTGCCAGGCACTGGACTGAAACCCTTGGGAAAACAAGGCAAAAAAATAAAGTCCCTGCACTCAAGGAGTCCATCTCTGGGCCTTTGCCCTGGCTGCGCCCCATGCCTGGGATGCCTCTTGGAATCCTTGGCTTCCTTTCCTAAGACTTGGCTGAGAGGCCCCCTTAGGTGGGAGGTTCCTTCGAGAAGGAAAAGTCCTGGAGGGCAGCCTCAGAATCTGTCCTTTGTCTCCACCACACCAGCGTCTGGCCCCCAAGAGGTGCTAAAGGAGCTCATGTTCTCTGAGGGTGACATCCTAGACCCTGGTGAGGCCAGGGCTCTGGCTCTGGGTTCCATGATGGGGGGAGTCTCAGGCATGGAGACTCCCTCAGCCAATGGGCTTGGTACCTTTCTGGAAACTTCTCTGGCTTAGTGGGCTGCCCAGAACACCTAGAGGTAGGGGACTGGCCCAGGGTTACAGGCAGGGTGAATCCCTGGAGGGACTTGAACTCAGGTCTTCCTGGCTTCGAAGCTGACTGCTCCCTGGGCTGCCTGGCCTCTTCACAGGTCCTCCTGTGTGTATGAAGTACAAAGTGGTTGGAGAGGGAGGGAGAGCACCAGCATCAGGGAGGAACCAGGGAAGGCTTCTGGAAGGAGGAGGTAGCAGCCTTGGAGCTCTATCTGGAAGGAAGAAGGCAGAGGGACTGTGTAGGTGGCCTAAGGGACACTGAATATGAATGTAAAATAAACTCCAGGGGGGCCAACAGCCTGGAAATGGGGAAAACAGGCCCCAAAGGAGGCCTCCTGGAAGGGACAAAGTGGAAGGTGAGGCCCAGACAGGGCAGGGAATTCCCTGTGATCACACCTATGATTAACAGCAAAGCAGGATGGCAACTGGACTCCGACTCCAAACCAGGGCCTTGTTCTCTTGGCCTTAGAGTGGGCTCGGGCCTCTCCCAGCTGCTGGCCTCTCCAGGGTCTGAGGCTTTCTTTCATTCATTTGCACCTTGGGGCAAGAGATGGTCACAGAATGGGTCCCCCCAAGCCAGCACCAGACAGAGTGCCAGCTTTAGAGTCAGAGAATCCGGATTCAAATTCTACCTTTGATTCTAAGAAGCTGTGTGATGATTTAGGGCCTGGCCAGCCTCAGTTTCCTCATCTGTAGATTGGACCTGATGGCCTCAGAGGATCCTCTACTCTCTATCTGTAATCCCAGACTTGTGGTCCTCAGGGAGGCTTTGCTGGGGGAGGTCAGTGTGGAAAAAGCCTTCTCAGCCTCCCTGACCCTTCAGGCCTCCAGGCTTTCTGTGGCCAGGTAGGCAGATTAGGGGATGTTAGGGGATCTCCTGTCCCAGCCTGTCCTGTCCCATCTGGGGATTTTGGAGGGGAAACCTTACTAGTTCTGCTGTAGGCTGCAGAACAAAGGCATTCTGGGAGGAGGAGCCAGAAATTCCAGTCTTCCAACTTTTTCCCTGCTTGCCCTCCCTGGTAGGCTGGAGAGCTGCAGAGGCTCCATCAGTCATCACTGCCGCAGCATGAGCTCAGCCTGCAGCAGCCCAGTGTGGGCGTCCTTTCCTGCCAATCTCCGAGTGCCGCAGCATGACTCAGAATTCTGGGCAGGCCACCTGCAGAGGACACTGCAGGGGTGGCCCAGGGGGATGGACAAAGGCAGGCAGGGGGCAAAATGAGGCCAGGAAGGCTCTCGGGGGCACCGGAGGCTCTTGGTTCCTTCTTGGCTGAAAGGGCAGAGTGAAAGCAGGAATAGCCCAGCTCAGGGCAGTGGAAGGGAGGCTGGATGGCTCTGAGCCTTACTTAGCCTGAGTGACCTTGGACAAATTTCCTCCCCTCCCTGTCACACAGGGGAGGCTACGTGGCTTTCAAGGCCCTCCTTAGTCTTGTCTAGGGTCTCCTGCCCTTTGTAAGGGAGGCAGCAGCTCTTTTCCCTCCCTGGCTCTCCAGGGGCAAGAAACTGAGTCCAATGGGCACTGGGAAAGGAGTCGAGCTCTGCCCTTCTCTGTTTCTTCCTCTGTTAGATGAGGGAGTCAGCCTGGATGGCTTAAAGGCCCGGTCTTGGTCTGTATCCATGATAGCCTGGGTCTCTCTTGTCCTCCCTCCCCCCCTTAATTCCTCACCTTCCCTCTTAGAATCGTCCAAGGCAGAACAGGAAGAGCCGGGCAATGGGGGTGAAGTGACTCAGGCAGGGTCACTCAGCTAGGAAGTGTCTGAGGCCAGACTGGACCCAGAACCTCCTGACTCCAGCCTGACTATCCACTGAGCCCCCTGGCTGTTCTGTGTGTTGCATTCTGATGGCCTTTATTAGCCAGACAAGAAGCTCTCTTCGGATGCCAGCTCAAAGCAAAGGAAGGGAAGGGAATGGGCGTCTGTGCCATGCCTACCATATGCCAAGTGCTTTACAGAGATCTCCTTTGATCCTTTGCCATTTCCGGAGGGAGAAATAACTTTGGGGGAGGGGCAGGGAATAGTTGTTGTGGGGTGCAGAGGCGAACCTCTGGGGTTCAGGAAGGATACTTTTCCCAAGAATGCAAGACTCCGAAGCTTAGCTTAAAAGTAAAGAGAGATTTATTAGCAATGTTAAATTTTTTGGCCAGCAAGACTGCATGAATGGAACAACCTGGGGACTTGCTCCCAGAATGCCTCAGTTCTGGGGTTTTTATATTCTGGAGCTGGGGGCTGGGGGAGGTTAGCCCCAGTGCATGGGGGTGGTTCTCCGGGTTTGGAGGATGAATGAATGAATGAGGGTCTCTTTGTCTCTATTCCAAGGGACAATCAAAAGAGGGTGATCGCCCAGATCTGGGGATTGGGGTTCGGAGGGCCTAAAGAGGCAAAGGAATTTCCCTGATAAGTTTGCCTGAGTTTCTGGGGGTACAATGCCCATGCCATCTGGAGGACTCCTGGGGGGAGGACCGAGCAGGACCCTGGAGGAAGGGAAGACAGCTGGGGCGAATCTAGATGGAAGGGTCCTCCCGGAACCTTCCTCTCATTTTACAGGTGGGGAAACTGAGGCCCAGAGAGGGAGGTGACTTGACTAAAGTCATACAGAGCCAGGCTTCAGACTCGGGGTCAGTGACACTGAGGGTCCAGTCATGGGTGACTGGGGGAGATGCCTCCCCGGCACTCAGGCCTGGGAAAGAGCACTGGCTTAGGAGTCAAAGGGCATGAGTTCCAGTATTACCTCAGCTACTTGCTACTTGGTCAAGGTACTTCACAGCGAACCTCAGTTTACTCATCTGTAAAATGGGCAGTTTGCCTTATAAGATGCTTCCCAAGGGCCTTTCTGGCCCAGAACCCTACAATAATGTCTGGAGGGAGGGAGGGCTTGGCCAGGGCCAAGGAGATCCTGGTTAGAGCTCTGGAGCCTGCCTGGGGCCCAGCTACGGAATTCCTCCCCTTTCTCCCCCTCCCCCACCAAACAAAAGCACGTGACCTTGAAGGAAATGGCATCATGAGAGGCCTCCACAGTCACTCTTGGGTGACTCAGCTTTATAGGGTGGCCCAGCCCATAAACACCCCGAGGGCTTCTGGGAGCTCCCCACAGAGCTGACAAACATTCCAGCTAGGGCTCAGGCCTTCCGGGTGAGGGTGAGGTGGGGGCAGGGAGCTGGCACCCAGTGGGCCTCCGACATTCACCGTGTGGCGGCCTCAGTTTCCCAATCTGTAAAACGAGGGGTTTGGCTCTACCCCTCCAGTGACCCCCCGTGACCGACCCCTTCCCCTTTCCCCCAAGCTCCGAGCCTCTTGCGGCTGCCCAGGGCTCCAGGCCGCCCCTCCCCCTCTCTCCCAGGGTCGTGCGTCACCTCTGCAGGGCCACGTACGCAGCGAGACCCGGGCTGCGGGCAGCGTGGAGGAGCGCTGCACGCTGGCGCCCTCTGGTGGCCAGGCCTGACACGACCGGCCCCGCCCTGAGGCTGCTCATGGGGGGGAAATCAGGGGACTGGAGGGAGCGGGAGCCCGACCTCCCCGCCCCTCCCCCCAGGCTCTCGCTGCGGCCCCTCCCCCGTCGGCCCCTCCCGTCTTCCCCGCACTTTCCTCTTCCTTCCTTCTCGGTCTCTAACTCCCCATTACCCGCGCGTCCCCCTTTCCCCCCGCCCAGTACAGGGTGCTAGCCGGCCGGAACCCGCGGATCTTCCGCGGTTCCGTTGGGCCCGCACTTAGGAAGCCCCTCCTGTGTGCGCGGGCCAGCCCAGGGCTGGAGAATCAGATGACCCAAAGGCCTCGGAGCGTTTGGAGGAAACTGAGTCATGGCCGCTCTGGCCGGAGCCCCTCCAGGGCCCGGCTCGGCCTGGCGGCCCCCCCAGGCTGGGGCTGCCCTTTGCCTTTCTTTGGCTCCCGGAGAAAATCAGGGAAGGCTTCCCTGTAGAGGTGGCCGGAAGAGGGCTGGAATGGCCCAAGGGAGGGGACAACAGTGAGGGGAAGTCAGAGAAGAGGCCAGGCAGGGGGTCACACTAGGAAAAGGAAAGGGCCTTCCCTGCCACGTGCTGCCAGAGGTCCCAGAGGTGCCCCACTGCCTCCTCCAGCCCATTGGGCAGATGAGGAAGGGGAGGCCGCCGTCCAGGGGAGGCTGTGCTGCCTCTAGAGGGAGCCTCTGCCCAGGACGCGCTGCGGAAGTGGCCCAGAGTTGGCAGGATTCCCATTTGATTTTGTAAAACCCGGTGGTTAGCCGTAGCTCAAGGGGCTCAGGGGGCAGAGCGGGGCCTAGAGAGGGGAGGTCCTGGGTTCCAATCTGACCTCAGCTGCCTGTGCAGTTTGGCTGCCTCCCTGGCCCGGTCCAGACCTCCACAGCCTGAGAGCACTGTCAGTCAGTCAGTCAATGATCGTCCTGTGCCACACTCCTTTGTTTACCACCTGCTGAGTGCCAGGCAGGAGAGACCCAGAGACCTTGGCCTGGATGGGTGGACAAGAGCCCAATTGGATCGAATGAGGGAGAGGGCAGGGCCTGAGTTCGAATCTTGCCTTAGCCCACACATTGCTTAACCCCCAGGGCCCAGTTTCCTCAAAGAGAAATACTGCTAGAGCGTTTCATTAGGTGTTGCCTGCCCTGGGCTGGGTTTGGGGCGCCCTCGAGGGATCGTCCCTCAGTCCTGCGGGACCTTTTCCCTCCTCAGAGATGTGGGACTGGTCAGCCATTTCCTTCTGCAGCCCATTGGATGGATGAAGAAAACAGGCTGACAGGGTGGAGTGACTTGCCCAGGGTCACACAGCCAGAACGTGCCCCAGGCTGGATCTGAACCCTGGAAGGAGTCTCCCTGACTCTGGGGCGCCCTGTGCTCTCTGGTGCCACCCAGCTGCCCTCCAGAGAGGGTGGCATCTCCTTGGAGGGGGAGGCCGCCGGCTGGGACCCCTCCAAGAACCAAGAGGTTTTCCCACCTTGATTTGGACTCTCTTCTCCGGGTGGCCAGGTGGCTCAGGGGTTAGTGCCTCGGGCCTGGAGTCAGGAAGACTCTCCTTTCTGAGTTCTGAGTTCAAATCCCACCTCAGACAAGTGCCATGGGCAAGTCACTTCACCCTCACTGCCTTGGTTTTCCCATCTGGAAAATGGGCTGGAGAAGGAAATGGCCAGTCCTTGCGGCATCCCTCCATGGGGCCGTGAAAGGGCAGACACGACTGAACAAACCCCCTCCTTGGGCCTGGACAGGGGACAAGGAGCGGCTCTGCCTCAGCTCCTTCCTGGGATCCTTGGCCAAGCCCAAGAAGACGGGCTGTTTCCTCATCTGTAAAATGGGAACATTGGTGCTTCCTGACTCCCAGGGCGCTGCAGGAAGCCCTTTGGCGACGGCTGCTCCAGCTGGGCTTTCTTCCAGGAAAAGTCTGTTTAACAGTGTATCGTCCCTCTTTCCCCAAGTTTCCACTCAGGCTCGCTCTTTCCCTGCGTCCCCTGGACCGAGACTGTTTCCTGAAAGTTAGAGTAAAGGCCAAGGGGGGCCTCCCTAGGGCTTCCCACGTGCAGAGAAAAGCCCCTCCCCCTGCTCCCCGGCCCTGCCCCCCTCCAAAGGGCCTGCTCAGAAGAGGCGGGGCCACGCTCCCCCTATCCTTGGCGTTCTACTCCCTCATTCTACAGATGGGGAAACTGAGGCTCAGACAGAGAAATGACTGGTTCAGGGTCACACAGGTTTCTTTTAGTCCAAGTTTATGGAGGGAGCTTCATGGAGCTTCCACGAACCGGATCCTTCTAGTCATTGGCTTTGGTTGGGCTCCATCTCGCAGAAGCCCCCGAAGGCAAAGGAGGGTCAGGATGTCGGAGTTCTCTTTCAAGTCTGGCACCCCGAGGTCCCGGGTTCATTCACTACCTGCTTGTCCTTAACCCAGTGGCTTATTCTTAGGGCCCCCAGGTGCTCACCTGCCAAGAGAAGAAAACGGGAGGTCCTGGGTTCAAGTCCGGCCCGGGCAATGGACGCGGGGTCTGGGGCCAGGCTGGAAGGGGCAGCTTCTTCATGGAACACTCCGTCCCTTAGGCGAGCGCTGACCCTCCCAGTGGGGGCTGTTCACACCCGGCACTGGCTCTGCCGCCTGGGTCACCAGCGGGGTGACCCTGGGCCGGTCACGTGCCTCTGCCGGCTTCTGTTTCCTCCTCGGTCCGAGGAAGCCGCCGCCGCTCCGGGATCTCTGCCGAGAGCACCCCAAATGGGCCGCGGCAAGGAGCCTCCCAGAGTGGGCGGGACTGCGGCCAGCACCCGGGGAGCGGGCAGGGACTTGGCCAGGCCTGGCCTCCTGGCTGCCCGCTGGGACTCCTCCTACCTCCCCGCCAGCTCCTGCTCTGGCTCCTCCCTCCCCGGCTCTGCCCTGGACCCCCGCCTCCCTCGGCCTCTCTCGGGCCCTCCTCAGCCTCCTCTCAGCCTCCCAGGAGCCGCCTCCGGTCGGGGCTCCCTTCCTGCGGGTCCTCCCGCACCCCCATCACATCCGGTAGGTCTCAGCCTGACGGCCTCAAAGGACACTGCGGGCCTCCCTGCCTCCGCTGCTGCTGCTGCTCTTAGATCAGACCTCGGCCACCCCCCAGCTGCTGGTCATCTGCTCCAGTTGAGTTCTGACCTCAGTTTACGCATCCAAAAATGGGGCCAGATTGGTCAGCTCTTAGAGGCCTGGGAGGGGTGTCCCCTCCCCCCCATGAGGAGCCCCCCCCTTCCCGATGCCCCTCCTTGGCCCCTGGCTGGTGTTTGGTCTGACTGCGTAGGTCACTCCACCCAGCGTGTGCGGCCTCCTGGCCGGCGGTGGTCCAGGGCAGGCCCGTCCCCATCACCCAGTGCCCAGTTCAGGGCCTGTCGGGGCAAAGGCGCCATCTTGGTACAACAAGAACGGCCTGATGGAGGCACCGTTAGCCAAGGCAGGAGGAAGCTTTGAGCAGGTCCAACCTCACCAGATACCCACCAGGAAAGCCCCCACCCCAGGGCCTGTGGGGGTCCCGGGGAGGAGGAGGGAGAGAGGAGGAGCCAGCAGCAGAGGCACCGCGGGGACTCGAACCCCGGCCCGATGGGCGCACCGCTGCCAGTGCCTTTTGCTTTTTGGGCGCTCTTCTCTCACAGATTTAAGGGTGAAAAGCAAAACCTGAGGCTGCATGGCGGCCTCAGGAAAAGAAACACCCGCCGGCGGGGCCGCCCCCCCCCAGCTGCCCCCCATGGCACCAAGGAAGGAAGGCCCCCTCCATCCCCCTGCCAGCAAACCTGCCCGGCCTCTTCCTGCCCTTCCTTCTTCCCTCCTCTTCCCAGTTACTCCTGTTGCTCCTCCCTCCCCCCCCCACTTTCCCCTTCCCTCGCTCTCCCCCCACCCTCAGCCTCTCTTCTGCATCATCCTCGCTGCCTGGTCCCCTCCTCTCCCCTCTCCCCCACAGGCCCCAGAATCTTACCCAGCCTGCCTGGCGCTGCTCCTCCTTTTCTTTTAAGCTTGTTGAACCCTAGGAAGGAATGGGGGGCGCCCCGAGTCCTGGCCTTGGAAACAGCCCCGGGGTCCACACTGGCCTCCTCGGAGCACCTGCCTGCCACCACTTGGGGTTCAGAGGGGCCCTCATTAGGGCTCCCCAAAGGGCTGCCACCCCGTTCTTACGTCCACTCTACCCGACACTCCTCTATTACACTGTCCACACGGGAGACCCTCTGCGGCAGGCAGATGCCAGCTGCGCCCTGGCAGCCATCCTCAGCCCCCTGCCCAAACCCTTGAGAAACATCCAACCACAGGGACTTGCCAAGTGAGAATGCCCTGGTTGGGGCAGCCCTGAGACACCTGGCCCAGCCACAGGACTGCCAGAGGGTTGGAGGAAGCCTTTTAGTGATAATCGAGGTGGATTCCCTCATTTTACAGTTTAAGAAAGAGGCTAAGGCTTTGCCCCAGGCCTACAGTGATAAGTTTCAGAGTAGGATTCGAACTCGGGTCCTCTGACTCGGCTGCCCCTGAAGTCACACATAGGGACCCTCCCCCAGAGCCCTCTCTCACTGCCCGCCCACTGCCCCTGTGCCACACTCACTGCTTCCCCGAAGGTTCTCTGGCTTCCACACGGGATGAGGGACGCTCTCACTTCCGGTCACTTTCACGTCATGGGGAGCATCATGGTCCGAGAGAAGAAAGCGGGGCCTGGTATAGCCTCCGTCCCAGAGACAGGGTGGGGGGAACCTCCTGAAGGATCCCCAAGGGCTGAGGGGATCCCACAGTCTGAAGGGATTGGCATGCAGCGGCAAAGCCTGAGCCCAGGCATGGCCCAACAAGCAGGGAACGGCCAGACCAAGCTCCCCTCTTCTATTCTGTCCAGGTTCCCTCCCCTTCCCTGAGGACGATTAGATGGACGACTTACTCCAGCCACTGGACAAGGCCAGAGTGAGCTGGGCAATTGGCAAACCTGGGTGACTCTGGGGAGGCTGCCATCATGTCCTGCCATGCTGAGGGAGGGGAGTGAGGAGGAAGGAGAGGCCCCAGGCCAAAGAGGGGATCCCCGGCCCCGTGCTCCGAAAGGCCAGCTGGTGAGATTCTGTGCCACATCTTGGGCCACGTCATGCCAGCTCAGCTCACTTTACAGAAGGAATTAATTGGAAGGAACAAGAGACGGGAGCCAAACAGCCCCTGGAGTGAGCTCAGCATCACTAGATCTACATCTCGAAGCAGCCATCCAGATGGCACAGTGGGAGGCCATGGAGGACTGCAGACAAGATGTGCCAGAGGGCAAAGCCAACACTGGCACCAGCCAGGCCAAAAGCCAACCACTAAGACCGTTCTGAGGCATCAAAAACGGGCAGAGGGGGGAAATAGGGTCGTTCTGCCACCCCAGCATGGGCCAGAGGCTCTACCCCATCTCGAGCAGCCAGTCATCACCCAATGGTCACTCTGGTATGTGACCAGGATGCTAGTGTACTGTAAGAAGGAGGAAGACAACCTGAGCACTTGTATGAACAGAGGCAGTCAAGTGCCCAAACGTAGAACAATTAGTACCACAAAGGCATCACAGAGAAATGGCTTTAGGATTCTGACCAAGACGATGTGGCTTATGTCACAAATCTAGAAAAATCGAAGATGAAACACACCACTCCTCGGTAGCCCCAGTGGCAAGGAACATTCGGTATATATGGGGGGATGACCGCTGGCTGCATTTGTTTGGCTGGACTGCATATCTTTCTGAGAAAGGGACTATTGGGGGGTAGATTATAGGGAAAATGGCTTAGGTTTGACTCCTGATGACACAGAAGTATGTAGATATCGGAGCAGTAAAGAAAGTCTTCACCCATTCAAAACCTTTAGAGCTTAAAAAACTATGAAAATTGTAAGATAGAAAGTCAAGGATCATGGTTTGGTTTTGCTGTCCAGTCAAGATGATGCTATGAAGGTAAATTGCAATGTTACTGGTTTTTGTTGAAAATGAAAGATGAGTTTTTGTACAAACAAAACCAAGGCAACCAAAATTAGAGGGAAAGCAACAAATTGGGTGAACATTTTTATAACAAAACTCTGACAAAGGTTTAATTTCCCAAGTATATAAGGAATTAAGTAAAATTTACAAAAAATCAAGCCATTCCCCAATTGACAGATGGTCAATGGACATGAATGGGCAGTTTTCACATGAAGAAATCAAAACTATCAATAAACACATGAAAAAATGTTCTAAATTCCTCCTAATTAGAGAAATGCAAATGAAAACAACTTTGAGGTACCACCTTACCCCTAGCAGATTGACCAATATGGCAGCCAAGGAAAGTGATATATATGTTGGAGGGGATGTGGCAAAATTGGGACACATTCATTGCTGGTGGAGTTGTGAATTGGTCCAACCATTCTGGAGGGTTATTTGGAACTATGTCCAAAGGGCGCTAAAAGTTTGCCTGCCTTTAATCTAGCCATAGCACTGCTGTGTTTGTACCCCAAAGATAAAATAAGGGAAAAGACTTGTACAAAAATCTTTATAGCTGTACTCTTTGTGGCGGTAAAAAATTGGAAAATGTGGGGGGTGTCCCTTGATTGGGGAATAACTGAATACATTGTGGTATATGATGATGATGGAATATTATTGTGCTGAAAGGAATGATGAACTGGAGGGATTCCAAGTGAACTGGAACAACCTCCAGGAACTGATGCAGAGTGAAAGGAGCAGAATCAGGTGAACATCATACACACAGTAACTGATAACATTGTAACAATCAAATGTAACTGACTTTGCTACTAGCAACAGCAATGACCCAGGACAAGATGCTATCCACATCCAGAGAAAGAACTGTGGAAATGTAAATGCATTAGAAAAATATGTGATTGATCTCATAGTTCAATGGGGATATGATTAAGGATCAGTCTACTGCATAAATGAATAACATGGAAATGGGTTTTGAACAATACGGTGGAACTCTTTGTCAGCTTTGGGGGGCATGAATCATGTAACAATGGAAAAATGTTCTAAATACAAAAAGGAAAAAAAAAGAAAATGAAAGATGAATGACGACCATTACCCAGATTCCTCTACTAATCTGATATTGCATTAGACTTATTAGAAGGTATAGAGCGAATGGGCAGTATCAAAGAAACTGGAGAGATAAGGTGTTCCAAAGAAGGATTTGTAGGAGGAAATCTCAAAATGCACTCAATAAAATAGTAATCAAAAATGTAAATCTTGAAATTTCTCAGACTTGTGAATGTTAAAAATTTCCACATTGAGGAATCCTCCATTGGAACAAACTCCCTACTGGAAACATTCCCCATTTTGATGTGAGAACTCGCCAGGATCAGAAATGGGAGGACCTCCACTCCACCCGTACTTAAGACTGCTTTAGGGGAGAAAACTCCTTGCTATAGGAGGACCTCTGGAGAAGAAGTCCCTTGGGAGGCTGACTCTGGCTGGAACTCCCTCTGGGGAGACTCTGTTCCCCAGACATCCTTGCTTTAGACAAATCTTGTGGCGAGTGATAAAAGACTGACTGATCTCTCTCTCAAGACTCAGGTCTAGGCCATGTTGGCTTAAGGCCCTTCATACTTATTTCCTTTTTCTCTCTTTCTCTCTTTTCTTTAATTCCACATTTGTATTAATTAAAATCTCTATAAAACCCAGTTGACTTGGGTATTTGAATAATTGGGAATATTTCCCTGGCAACCACCTAATATTTGATTTAAAAACCAAGACACTGTAGTGAAACATATTTTCTGCGGTCAAATTTACTCACCCTCTCTTATATCTATCACAATTTATATCTTCCACTCTTTTGTCAATCATTTTAATTATTACAGTTTATGGCCTTCAAATACAGTGTAAGCCATATACGATTTTAAATCTAACAAAAATATAATTCTAGGTAATAGCTAGATTAAAAATAAATTAGATTGCCTTAAACTGGAACCAAATGTTTACAGCAGACAAAAGTTTGATCAACCCAAGAGCATAACAAATCAGGGAAGATATTATTTACCTTTTAAAAATCAGAAAAATGAACTATTACTTAATAATATAATAAAATATATAACTATATAAATAGGTAAGATATAAAATTATAAAAACTATAAATATTACAACCAAACTATTGGATTCACATCTGACATACCACAATTCCAGTTACATCAATAGTTTTAACTAGGAGAAAATGAACTGTAATACTGACCAGTTATCCAAGAAGAAAGCCCTCTTGGTACAAGATGAACTATACCCAAATTAAAAAGGAAACAGGAACATAAAGTGGAATCTTTGCAGTAAATATTTCTACCGACAATTGCCACAATCTTTCCAAGGCAATATCAAATTATTTGATCAAGAGCTAAAAATGTGACTGACCAAAGATATTCATAGCTCCAACAACCCAGTTGTCTGTCCAACAACCGAGGCAAAGGTCTGAATAAACCAGGAAAAACACTGGAGCTGATAAAGAGACTATGGAAACACCCTGGACAATTTTGTTACTGTCTTGTGAGTTTCCAGTCACCACTAAACTCAAGTGTATCTCTTCTGTTTTTTTATGTTTTTGGGGGTGTGTTGGAGGGGGAATGATCACAGATCTCTCTCTCTCTCTCTCACACACACACACATACACGCACACAAGGCTATACAGAGTCAGTACAGAAGACAGGGAGGGGAGAGTTTGGTTGGAGCACAATGACCATGGAAAGGGTAAGAGATGAATAAGAATGGCACTGGACTGGAGAAGGCTCTAAATAGTATCATGAGCATATTTTTCCCATAAGCAAGAACAGTTCAAGTGAGAAGGATGCTATAGTAGGGGCAGATACAAGGGATGGAAAAACTAGTTTGGCTGGTAAATTCTATGCAGGAGGAGGAGGGAAGATTGCCTAACAACCGGGGCAGAATAGAGGAGATCTTCAGGGCATATTATGGGGAAAGTGGCTTTACCAAAACATTACTAAGAAAGGCAAGTAAAAAACCATACAATTGAGATAAATCAATCCCAAATTACTTTTATATCTTCAAAAAAAAAAATCACAAAAAGAAATCCTAATTACAGTAAGGCCTGTGGAGCAGATGCCAGGACATCACCTACTAAAACACAGACTTGTGACTATAAAATAGTGTTTTAGAGAAATACATTGAGAATCTAGTCATTTGAGAGATTCGATGTGCATGGCTAGGTAGAGCTACTATAGTAAATCTATTTGTGTGGCATTGCATCACATTCACATCCCAAGAGGCTACTTCATAGTAACATGTAAAAGGTGAATTACAGGAAGGAAAGAGAAAGGGAAATTTGCATTGCAACATCTCAGAATAGGGCATTCATCAAACTGTATGGTACTAATTAGGAATCAGAAAAAAAAATCAATGCAAACAGGTCACTTTAAACTGGAACCAACTTCATGAGAGCAGCGTTTGATCATTCCATGATTAAAAATAGAGTGATTCGGTAAAAAGTAAACCACGTAAAGCATGGGGAGGAAAGGAATTCGAGTCTAGTATCATACCACCTTGCCACAACAAATTACATGTATGCCAGGGCGCCAAATATAAAGATGAGAAAACCAAGAGATTATGGGAAAGTCTTAGCAAAGAACCATTTCAGATAAAAGCTGGACACCCAAATGCAGAGCAGGAGGATCCATTAATCAAAAGTACCTTGAAATGGTCAGAGGAGATGAAGGGGCAGTTCTAAAAGAAAGGCGATCAACCACCACAGGAAAATGTTCAAACTCTGGCAAGAGGCATGTAAAGGAAGCACCAGGACATTCTCTTATATTGTTCCACAGGGCAAAGGTAATTAAAATGTAGGAAGTCCAAAGACAGTGGAATGGGGACCAGCAGGCCAGGCATATACATTCAGAATTGCCAACCTTTGATACCTTCCAGGCTGGGGAGGAACATGGCCCTGTGCTAGGCCCCAAGCCAGGAAGCCCCCATTTCAGGGGCCCAGTGAAGTGTCAGGCAAAATTCCGAGGAGATAGCTGGAGGGAGTTTCCACACATGGAGTTTCCCGATCCCCTTGAAATTGCAAGTCCACATTCCTGCCTCTAGTACAAACACAATATTAGCACAACTAGCAACAACTCACCTGTCCGACAGGTGGGAAAGGTTAAAGCAAGTCCTAACCTCATACATACTGATCATAATTACAGACCCGGAAAACGGGCAAGAAGAACCTGGAGGGCCGCAGCACGGGAAGAGAGGAAGCTTGTTATGACTGTTCAGAGTTCACGTGTACTTTTAAAGGAAAACACCCAGAAACAGAAGTGTGAAGATTCCTTTACCCGACTTTCCGCTTTCCTTTGTTAATAGTTGGTCATTTTTTTTACCATGAAGAGAATAGATGGATATTATAAATGGCAAAATTGTATCAAGTGCTTTAGAGACATTAAGAATTGGTCTGAGCGATCACCCTGGGGCAAATATCAAAAACATGGAAATGGGTCTTGATGGAGGACACAAACCCAGAGGAATTGCACGGAGTTGGCAGTAGGGGGAGGGGAGGGAAAGAACAGGAATCTTGTAACCATGGAAACAGTCTAAATAAAATGTTTCGATTAAAAAAAGAATTGGTCTATAGCATAATAAAAATGGTGACACTGCCCCAATAGCCTATTTAATTCTATATAGAACATATAATATCTAATCATGATAGCCTACTGAACACATTAATAGTAACTGTATACCATGTGCTGCCGCTTTCATAGAATTCGAGAAGATCTGCGACAGTCAATTATCCCTATCAAACTACTAGGACAAGCTGTGAAGGATGCTCACAGAGCCAGAGGCCAACACAAGCCCTTCAAAGCTCGGATCCCAACTATCTGGTAGCCGATAAACTGAGACGGATGGATTGGATTCCTCTAAAAGGACATGCCGGCGCTGCTGCAGCTGCTTCTGGATGGTGAAATGCTCCGCAAGGCCGCCGCCCTGCCCCCACCGGAAGTTGTCCTCCTTTTTTCAAACTATCAAAATGAGGAACTATGGAGCGCCACAGTTAACTTTCCAAAAAATTCTGGAATTTTCCACTGAGAGAGATTCTAGGCGGCACAACGCAAACTGTCGGGAAGAAAAGAAACCGATGGAGGGGAAAGGGGTGGGCGGGAGGCTGCCTTTGCCGGAACTTCCATTTGGCTTGGCAGTCGGGGATCTGAATAAGAGCTCCACCAGCTGGCTCAGGACGTTCATGGTCCGCTCTAGAGAGGAACCATCCCGTGTTGGAACAAAGAATCGGAGAACTGCAAATGGAGAGCGAGCAGGGGGAGCTGCTCAGCCCACCAGAACCCCCACAGTGGCAGCAGGGCTGCTTTTTAACTGGTTACCAGGAAAGACTTGTGGAGGAGGGAAAACCAGGTTAAATCCGGAATAACAGATGCATTCTCAAGCTGAGTTATTCAGGACAAGAAAACAAGTGGGCAATGGCTGGCTGGCTGAGCCGTGGAAGGAAGCGACTCCAGCAAAGAAGGAAGCAGAGCCAAAAGAAGAGATCTAAGTAAACACGGTTACCCTTCCAAGGCAGCCGTTGGGGCCACGTGATCAAGGGCCATCTTGAAAGTTTAAAATGTCCTCAAATACATCGACAGACGCAGATTTGTGATTCCACCTACTGGTTTGGCTCCTTAATTAATGCCAAGGCCTGCTATAGTATTTTTAAATACAGCACCAGCTTCTAAAGCATCCAAGCATCGAGGCGTGGGAGGACACATCTGAGAAGCGGAAGAAGAACCAGCTGCCATTTGCTTAGCGTGTTGATCCCCTGAACCACAGGAAGCTGAAGAAATCCCATTTGCCTCAACAGAAAACACCTGGGCCTTCAGCCGATACATACTAAGGCAATCATAAAACAATCTTTAGGAAAATAATGACAGGGGAGAGACTCGATGTCCATGGATAGGTTTAAGTACTAAGTAGGGCAACACCATTAAAGTGATGAGAAGACACTTGATAGGATTAAATAAAAATTTTGTGACAAACTTTACAAGGTACCTACGTAAGGGGGGAAAGAAAGATGGAGGTAGATGTAGCTCCAAACATACTGCAAAACTATCATCAGATTTATCTAGAACTAGATAAGTTAGAAATGATCAGTGAAGCCGATTCAGCATCCTCAAAGTAGAACCACACAGACTCAACACACAACTTGATCATTCAAAAGCTAAAGCCAAGAATAGGAAAGAAATTTTATTCAGTTCTATTCAAGAGAGAAAAAGAGTTCACATAAATCCTTCTACCTTCTACCCCAATACACTGCAGATGCTGAAGCAACAAAATACAGTCATAAAGTCATCATTAAGAATTTGGAGTGGGGGCAGCTGGGTAGCTCAGTGGATTGAGAGTCAGGCCTAGAGACAGGAGGTCCTGGGTTCAAATTTGACCTCAGATACTTCCTAGCTGTGTGACCCTGGGCAAGTCACTTGACCCCCATTGCCTAACCCTTACCACTCTTCTGTCTTGGGAGCCAATACACAGTATTGACTCCAAGACAGAAGGGAAGGGTTTAAAAAAAAAAATTGGAGTGAGTCGATATAGAGAGGATTATAAAACCATTTGTAATCACGAGGAGTGAAGGAAAATCAAGTACTATTTATAGAGGAATTATAGAGAACAAAATAAATGGATTTTAGCCTGTAAGAATAAAGAGCTTTTGTACAACAAAATTCAAAAGATCAACAAGAAAGAAAGCAAGCCAACATGGTCTCAGGAGGAAGAAGATGCTGGGAACAAAGAAAATCCATCATCCCCAATATTCAGACGACATGTAAAAGTAATCGTTATTTTTCAAATGTCAGATCTTCAAATGGAATACAAATAACTACACAGAATACACATATTCAAACAAATGAGAGAAATGCAAACTACAAATATAGCCAAGTTGGCCAAGATTGTGAGACAATATTCAATGCTGGTAGAGCTGTGGCCAAATGGGCATATTACTGGGGCAATTAGAAATCAGTTTGATCTCAATGCAAACAATATGGTATCTTGCAATAAGGAGCTTTTTACTACTCAGAATGCCTCTGACTCCAGAGACCCTACCTTTTTTTTTATTATTTAAATAAACCCTCACACACAGAATAGTATACATGTCAGATCTTTGGGAAAGGAAAGACTTTAACACCAAGCAAGAGCTAGGAAAAAATCACAAAATGTAAAATAAATAATTTTGATTACATCAACTTAAAAAGGTTTTGCACAAACAAAACTAATGCATCCAAAATTAGAAGGGAAGCAACAAATTGGGAAACAATCTTCATAACAAAAACCTCTCCCAAATTTACAAAGAACTAAACCAATTGTACAAAAAATCAAGTCATCATCCAATTGATAAATGGGCAAGGGACATGAATAGGCAATTTTCAGTTAAAGAAATCAAAACTATTAATAAGCACATGAAAAAATGTTCTACGTCTCTTATCAGAGAAATGCAAATCAAAACAACTCTGAGGTATCACCTCACACTGCAGATTGGCTAACATGATGGCAAAGGAAAGTAATGAATGCTGGAGGGGATGTGGCAAAGTCAGGACACTAATTCATTGCTGGTGGAGTTATGAATTGATCCAACCATTCTGGAGGGCAATTTGGAACTATGCCCAAAGGGTGATAAAAGACTGTCTGCCCTTTGATCCAGCCATAGCACTGCTGGGTCTGTACCCCAAATAGATAATAAGGAAAAAGACTTGTACAAGAATATTCATAGCTGCACTCTTTGTGGTGGCCCAAGATTGGAAAATGAGGGGATGCCCTTCGAATGGGGAATGGCTGAACACATGTGATACACGATGGTGACAGAAAACTATTGTGCTCAAAGGAATGATGAACTGGAGGGATTCCATGTGAACTAGAATAACCTCCAGGAATTGATGCAGAGTGAGAGGAATAGAACCAGGAAAACATTGAACACAGAGACTGATACATTGTGGCACAATCGAATGTAATGGACTTCTCCATTAGTGGCAATCCTGAACAACTCAAGAGGGATCTACAAGAAAAAACACTATCCACATTCAGAGGAAGAACTGTGGGAGTAGAAACACAGAAGAAAAACAACTGCTCGATCACATGGGTTGATGGGGATATTGTTGGGGATGTAGACTCTAAATGATCACCCCAGTGCAAATAACAACATGGAAATAGGTTCTGATCAAGGACACACGTAATACCCAATGAAATTGCATGTTGGCTATGGGAAGGGTGGGGGAGGGGAGGGAGGGAAATAATGTGATTCTTGTCACCAAGGAATAATGTTTTAAATTGATTAAATAAATTAATTTTTAAAAATAAACAAACAAATAAGTAAATGAATAAATCCTTACCTTCCATCTTGGAGTCAATACTGTGTACTGGTTCCAAACAGAAGCGTGGTAAGGGCTAGGTAATGGGGGTCAGTCAAGTGACTTGCCCAGGGTCACACAGCTGGGAAGTGTCTGAGGTCAGATTTGAACCCAGGACCTCCCATCTCTGGGCCTGGCTCTTAAACCACTGAACTACCCAGCTGCCCAAGACCCTATTTTTTTTTTAGAGAGCTTTACTAGAAGCAAGTATAATGACATTCAAAACAATTAAAGCCTAGAAATCCCCATAACCACCAAACAGAGTGGCTGAACAGGTCTTGGGATTTGACCAATATCTAAACTGAATCATAAGAAACAATTCATTTGGAGAAAAAAAATGGAAAATATGAAGGTCAAATATTCACACTGACTACAATTGTATAAAAGGAAGTTCCAGAAAAGATACATGTACGTCTAGGAGAGAATCGTTACTACTTAAAGAGAATAAAATATATTATGAATCAATCTCGAGGTTTTAAAAAGTGGTTGTTTTTTAAATGTTTCTCTATTCTACAAGTTCCAACCACCCGTCAGGGTGCTATAAACCAAGGGCTGCCACTTGAGGCCTGAGAAAGGTCGCTGTGGCCCGGCCGGTTGTGGCAGGCAGGGTTTGAGATGTCCTTTAAGAGTTGAGGTTTGGGGGAGAACCCGAAACGTACTGGGAGGTGCTCATGTGGTTCTGCCCTGTTGGAGGTGGAACGTCCTTATGGGCTGGGACTCTGGGCCAGATGGGAGAAGGTCCGGTTGAAGGGAGCCACTTGTGGCCTAGGCAGAGTCCAGGTAGGACAGGCAGGTTCAGTGGCACATGGACGCTTTCCTCATGTGCTCAGACACTAGGAAGAACGTGCCGAGTCCCTCAATCTCAGAAGTCATGGACCGTCTCCAGGAGATCCAGTTAGAAACACATCTTTAACACTCTACTATGCGCAGAACTCTGTGCTGACTGCTCAGGGGGAAAGCTTAGAAGAGGTTCAGCAGCTACATCTTAACACTCTTCTGCCTTGGAACCAATCCACAGTATTGATCCTAAGGCAAAAGGTAAGGCCGTTTTTTTTAAAGCTGAGTTCGAATCCTACCTCAGGCAGTTACAAAGCTGAAAGTGCCAAATGCATTTTGCTATCATAAATATTCCTATTCATATCATCCTAATCAATATGAATTAATAAAATGAATAACAGAGACTTATCCAACTAGATCTAGGTGATGTGGCAGATTATAAACAGGAAAGAAATAAAAGAGCTATTGCTACACTAGCCAGAAATGAGCAGAAATCGAGCTCGAAAGCTCTACATCCGCCAAACAACACCATTCAATAAGCCAAATGATCAAAAGGCCGGGAGAGGAAATGGGCAAATGGTGTGTGTCCATCTGTCCGTCCATCCACTCCACCTCATGTATCTATCCCAACCAAGGGCAGGCCTGACCCAGCCAGTTTTAAATGACCAGAGAGATGTGCTCGAGGGCTACAAACCGACCACATACAAGTGTTCAGACGAGTCTGAAAAAGAAAATAAAAGCAAACACATCGCTCGGATAATAACGCCCAACAGCCGACGCTGCTGGCGCGGCTTTCCATGAAACCAAACTTCTCATGGCCTCCCATCCCCTGGGAGATCCACAAGGGCCACCTCGTAGAGAAACACCAGCAGCCAAAGAAGACCCGCCAACCCCGCAGAACCAGCACCGGCTTCAGCGAGAACAAAAACCCGGAACCCCTATTTCCAGCAGCTGGGACACAGCGGGTCGGACGAGCCGTGAGAACTGCCACGCGTACCCAAAGACACGACAAACATAACGAAACGAAATGGGGGAAATCAGCAAGTGCTGCAGAGCCCAAAGCATCACGATGATGTCAATGACAGATAAAAAGGAGCCACTCATCCATCGTGTAATACCATGAATACGTGAATTACCGCCATATTCCCAGAGGCAGATGGATGATGCTTCCTGGAGAGAGTAATGGAAAGTCTTTGGTTTCTGCCCTAAAATCCAATCTCTAAGAAGGACTTAAAAACCCAGTTTTGCTTCTTGAGGCCCCCCGAGAGGTCACTCCTGAATGCGGTGGTGGGTCAGGGAGGGCTGCAAGAGGAAGAGGCATTGGAGATGGGCTTTAAGGGGTCTGGAGAAGTCTAATTCCTGGGGAGAAGGGGAGAAGGTGGGCACAGGATAGCCCCACAAGGCACAAAGGAAGTTGAGGAAGACAAATCAGTAGCAATTAGAAACAGGATTTCACGGTAAACATTTCTTAAATACTTAAAAGAAAATCTAAATCTTTCTGTGTTACACCAGGGTGTGGGATGGAGGGCCTCTCCTGGGCCATCCAGTCCAGTATGGCTGGGGTGGAAGGGAGTGATGAAAGGTGGCACTAGATTGGGGGGTGGGAGGCGCATTCACATAGATGTACATTAGCTTTTTTTTTTTTTAAACCCTCACCTTCCATCTTGGAGTCAATACTGTGTATTGGTTCCAAAGCAGAAGAGTGGTAAAGGCTGGGGGTGAAATGACTTGCCCAGGGTCACCCAGCTGGGAAGTGTCTGAGGACAGATTTGAACCCAGGACCTCCTGTCTCTAGGACTGGCTCTCCATCCACTGAGCTACCCAGCTGGCCCCCACACATTAGCTTTTGATCTCGTCTTACAGAAGCATTCACAGCAATACAATGGGAAATCGAGGTCCCTTCAGAGAAAAAGGAGAAATCTGGGCTCCTTGAAAGTTTTCTGACAGGGGATTCACTGCCCATATTTCTAAGCATCTCCAGTTCTGGGAGCCAATCAAAACCTTGATTAGAGCCTCCATCTGCTGCCTGGGGACAGCAGGGACTGAGACACACCCTGAGAAAACAGCCCTGTCCTAAGAGCAACCTTCCCAGGGAGGCCTCTGGGAGGTGCTCTCTGAATGAAATAGAATCCTGCTATGCCAGGCCTTTAGCAGGCTAAAGATCTTTAAAATGAGGGTTCTAAAGAAAACAAGAAATATTTACAATTAGAGAATCGAGACTACCTGCACACACACATTTATATCATTTATACAGAACCAAGAGCAAATTGCAGAATTCTATAAACTACAAACACCAGGAATAAATAAATCTACATGTAACTGCATTTGTGTGTGTGTGTGTGTGTGTGTGTGTGCGCATGTGTGTAAAATCAGAAGGAATCAACATTGCGTTTGTTTTTGTGATGTTTTCAGATCCTAGAATGACCCAGCGTCCTCCTGACCTGAGCACAGAGAATATTGGGGCATCACAAACAAAATTATAAAACAATTCAGAGAAATACATTGACTAGAGATGATCACTACACATGGCTGGGTCCAGCCAGCACCCTTCATTGAAGGCTATCTCACAGAATTTAAATTTGTATAACAAATGAAAAAAGGAAATTGTGGAGCAGACTTATGACAGCCTAATATCAACCACCAAGTGCTAGATATAAATATAAACATATCAAGAAAACACATTAAGGGGCAGCTGGGTGACTCAGTGGATGGAGAGCCAGGCCTAGAGCCAGGAGGTCCTGGGTTCAAATTTGACCTCAGACACATATGTCCCAGATGGGTGACCCTGGGCGAGTCACCTAACCCCCCTCCATGGCCCACTCTTCTGCCTTGGAACCAACACAGAGTACTAAGACAGAAGGGAAGGTTTAAAAAAAAGGAGCTTTGGCAGCTGTGACAAGGAAAAGGGATTTGCTTGAACCACAGGAGGGTCCACAGGAGACACTTGGGAGAGCCGGCGGGTCTACAGACACGGTGACTAGAGGAATTTAAGGATGTGCCAAGGCTGGCAGCTAACATAGTACTGAAGAGTGCGGGTAGGCGGATGCTGCCCACGGTGGGCAGCACAAAAAGGTGCAAACCATTAGGGGGGTTAATGGGGGCACCGGAGCCCACCAGTAGCTTTAGTGGGCTCCCAACTGTCCCATCTGACATCGCTTTGGGAATTACTGAACGGTTTCCCCAAGTGTCCGGGCTTTCACCCCAACCCTTCCAAGGAGGCGCCCCGTTGTGACCGATGCCGACGTCTGACCACTCACCACCTATCAGAGAAGTAAAAGCAGTTTCAGAGTCACCGAGTCGAGGAGCCGAGATTCCGGCTTTAACCCATTTGTGGAATCACCAACAAAACCCAACACACACAAGTCGGCTCACCTGAGAAGTCCTGGCAGGGGTCTGAATGGCGTTCACGGAGCGTCTGGACCTGCTCCAGGAGGTGGAGATTCGTTTCTGGCCTCCTCAGGCCACACAGCTCCGATCTCTGCCTTTGTAAGGGGAGGGCTCCCAGGCAGGAGCGCCAGGCCTTACCTCCCACTTACCATCCAGCCCTTTTCAGCAAAACTCTTGCAAGCATCTAAGCACCTACATCCGCCCCGCCACCCTTAGGGGCCCAGGTAGAAAACATTAGACTCCATCTCCAAGGGAAGGCCTCAGTGGTACCAAGCAAGGGGGGGGGGGTTAGGAGAAACCTCTCCCTGGGGACTCCAAAGCCTTAGTGACCCCGCCCACCAGCCCCCCCTCCCCCCAAGCTAGGCCCGAGGCCTCCCTCTCCTCTGCAGCCAGGCTGGGCTGTACATTCCAGGAACAGAAGGAACACAACTGGGGAATGAGCACAGCCAAAGGGCAGGCTGCTACCATTTAGTGCAGATGACAAGAGACAAGCCTAAGGGCCTGTTCCAGGCAGCAGAAGTACAGGCAGAAAGGGGAGAAACATACAATAGCAACAGGAAACTTTCAAACTTTTATTGGTGCTGTTCAAGGGAGAAAAACGTTAGTCATGTACAAAACATACCAGCTCTTGGGAAGTACAGAACATTCTTAGCAACCGCACCCCCCCCTCCCCCGGTAGCGTCTACCCTTTCCTAAGCAGTTTGTATCATGCACCAAAACGGCCCATCCACAGTCCCAGGGCCAAAGCGTGGGCCAAGGGGCTCTCTAGGTCCCATCTTGGACGCCCCACTGGAAGGCTGTTTTGGTGGAAGAACACGATACAAAGTCACTTCTCTACCCTTTCGGTCATTTCATCACAAAATAAGACTGCAAAAACCACCCGCACCAGCGAGCTAAGAGCTAACAAGGACGTCTCCAATGGACAAAATCGACCCTCGGTTTCCAGTCCCCAAAGTCCCGTTCACATTCGGCTGGTTACAGAGAAAATCAGTCCAAAAGCCCAAGAGCGCCGCCTTCCCCAAGTTCACAGCACAGGTGGTTCTGGAGTCCTTTATTATGGTTTACAATGAGCCGCGATCGCCGTTACAAGCAGAGCCCCGCGGCTGGCCTTCCAGCACTTAAAAACCCTTCCAACAAGCCCTGCTCCCACCGGGTTCACTAGCAACACAGGATCGCCTTCACGAGGCCTCCAGGCTGCCCTCCACTCTGTGGATTCCCATGGTTTGCCCGGAGAACACCAAGCAGTCTCAGGGGAGCTTCTTTCCTTTTAAAGAGTACTCGGGGTTTCCTCCCGTTTGCCATTTCATTACAGAAAAACCCAAGCCAACCCTGCCCTCCCTCGTTTAATAAACCTACATCTCCGGTTCCAAAACCAGGGCTAGAGTTCTCGCCCGCGCCCCCAAAGATGCTTGCCCCTCCCACCCCTCTAGAGGCACTTCCCTTTCCCCTCCCCCTCGATACTTGTCCTTCCTCCCTCCCTCTAGAGGCACCTCCCTTTTCCCCTCCCCCTCGATGCTTGCCCCTCCCACCCCTCTAGAGGCACTTCCCCTTCCCCTCGATACTTGTCCTTCCTCCCTCTAGAGGCACCTCCCTTTTCCCCTCCCCCTCGATGCTTGCCCTCCCACCCCCTAGAGGCACCTCCCTTTTCCCCTCCCCCTCCCATGCCTTAATGCCCCGCCCAACCTGGCATCTGAAGCCGAAGAGCCAATGACTGACCCATAGCGATCCCCGCCCCCCCCCCAATTTCACTACTTCTCTAAGCCTGGAGTCAGCCCGACCCTTCCCCGCCTAAACCCGCCCTCTCCCTCCAGCACGATTTAGCTCTCGCGAGAGTGCCTGCCCTTCAGTTCATCTGGCCGTCCGCACGAGGCCTCGCGGTGGCGGGGTCCATCGCGGGCAATCTTTGCTCTTATTCTTACAGCGGTTGGTAGCGTCGGCCCAGTTTACTGCTGTGTCGTCTTGCTGCTACAAGTTCGTGGCACCCAACTGGTCATTACTTAGGCGAAGCTTCCGCTCGGAAGGTGGCCCGTGCCAGCAAACCCCACCCCCCGAAGGGCTCTGGGCCTCAACACACCCGCGGCGCAGGCGCAGGCCGTGCACTGGCTCCACTCTTTCCTGAGGTTGCTCAGACAGCTGGGGAGGAATTAACTCCGCCGAGAACTTAAAATGTGGCAACCTCAACACCAGAACTTCCTCAAAGGCTCTGAAGACAAGGAAACAAGCTTTCTGGTTCGGCTCTCTCCCTGCTGCTCTGCTCGCTAGGGGTTCAATGGGCAAACTGCTCCCTCCATTTCTGATGGGGTCAGCAGATGGTCCGGATGAACACTATAATCAATCAGGTTCCAAAAAGCATTTACTTTACTGGAAAAGGCCCTCAGGAATGTAGCAGCTAGAAATCAGGTTGCTTAAAGCCACCCAGCCCGACCAGTCAGCTCAAGTAGGGGGGGAAAGTCTGTTTGCTGGCGTCCCCCCACCCCCACTCCATCTCTCAATACCCAGAGCTCCTTGAAGAAGCTTCCTGTCCCATTCCGGATATGGGGTGGGGCGCCTCCAACCTTACAATTCTGCCCCACCCAAAGCCTGGGGGGGGGCCACAGCACGCCCCGCGGCTGCTAAGTCAGCTCAGTTCCAAGCCAATGACGTACCACCGATAGGCCATATTCCCCTCATTTACTTACGCCTCACCAGAACCAGAAAGAACTTAAAACCTGAACTTATCGACTGCTCTAAAGGAAGGAGAAGCAGAGGTAGAGGGAGCAGATGGTTACGTCACACCTAAAGAGGTTAGCTTCCAACCTAGAATAGGAAAGAGGTTCCCCACGCAGAATCCTGCCATCTGCAAGAGAAAACGTGTCAATTTCACCCCCTCCCCTTGCCCGGCCCAGCAACTTACAAGCACTTTTCTCCCTGCAGCGCCACCTAGGCATCACTTGAGTAAGTGCTTACAACAACCCTACCTAGTGGAGCTGTCCGGGAGCCCCCAGGAGCCACTGTATACAGCCCTCCCTGGCTTGGGACGCCCCGTCTCGCCAACACATTACATACCACCCTGAGCCTCCAGGAGCTAAGTTCTTTTCCACAAGGTCTGTGCTCAGCAGCACCTCCTGGGGCTTTTTGCCAGTCTCACACCCCCAGGATGGTCCACAGACCCTTCGCCTGGAAAAAAAAGTGACTGCTGGCATGATATGTTCGAGCTGCCCTCCCCCCCCAAACCAGCCCGAGCAAACCCAGCATTCTAGTTTCTCCGATATCCTTCTATAAACGGAGCCATCTGCTCCTTCCCTCTCAGGCTACGCCAATACAAGGCGCCGGGGACGTTTGAGTCTCAGTCCCGTCTATGGAACAGCCTCCCCTTGCAGCACTACTTTCTCCTCCCTCCATACAAACCAGGGCACCCCTTCGCCTCCCTGAGCCCGAATGTCAGGGGGTGCCCTTTCAGAATACACGCTTCCTTTCTCTCCTCGTCCACCCAGCCGTGGCTCAACTTAGACCGTGACTTCTACATCTCACTATAGCAACTCTCAAAGCAGCCGACTCAACCCTCACAACTCTTTTCCTCCACCCTCCCCTCTTTTCTCTTCCCCCTCCATACCCCGCTCAGCTCGCTAGAGATTCCTAAAAAGTGCCCTTTTCTCCTTGAGACCCGGTCTCCTTCCTCTACCTGGGCCATTTCTAACACCCCCACCCAGCCCTGTCTGGCGCTCATCTGCTCGAAGTCCTAGAAGAACGCTACGCTAACCGCCCTCCTACACTATGAAACCAAGGCCACTCTAAGAACCGCTTATATACTGTTCAGGGACGCATCGCTGAGAGGACGTTCATCGGAACGATTCTTCCGCGGCCGCGTTAGAAAATAGTCCCCCTCAGACCTTTGTCCTTGGTCTCACCCTCTCTCAAATTTCCATCCACGCCCTTTCCCCTTCGAATTCAAAGTCTTAGACTCGGGGTTCAGGGTGAAGGGAGCCCTACACCCCCCTCCGCTGCTCTCCACCCTTTAAGGCCCTGCAGTACCCTGCCGCAATCTGCAAACTTAAGGACATGCAAACTAAGGACATGAACTAGAAATGTGCATATACTTCTAGGTTAGACCTCGGGAACCCCACTTTTTTTAACGGGGGGAGCCACCGAGCCCCAACCCAGACACCAAGTTTCACTGCTCTCAAAACAAAGAGGAAAGAAGGCCCGGCGACCTTCAAGGCGCGGCCGGCGGACGGATCTCTGCTGTGGAACCGCATGACTTCTGGAGGGCGCCGCGTCCTCCAGAAGGGCGGGGGAGTAGTAGGGGAGGAGGAATGCACAGTCATCTTGGGGCCGTGTGCAGAGAGGCGCCTGACTCTGGGCGGGGGTGGTAGCAGCTGCAGCCTCGTGATTTGTCCATTGACGTCAGTGCCCTTCCCCCTTCCTCCCGCGCGCTCCCCAGGACCCAGGACCGGAGGCTCAGCGCGCTTGCGCAGAACGAGCCCTGTGCCTCTCTGGAGGTGGTTGGAACGAGGGGGTGGGGCAGAACCTTTGTTGGAAAGAAAAGTGGGACGGAGAGAAACTGAGGTCTAGATGGGGTAGGGCCAACGTCTCCTCCCCTCTGTAGCCCTGCCGGACCAGCCCCGCCTTTGTACACATGGGGAAACTGAGGCCCGTGGGGGAGGGGCTTAGAGCTCAGCCAGTCCAGTTCTCTTGTGGGGGGCCTCCTGCTCAAGGAGCTCCCCAGGCTCCCTGTTCCCTCCAGAGTCAAGTGAAAACTGACATTCACAGGGGTGACCCAGCCTCTTCCTCCCTTGCCAGGCTTCTGACACTTGACTCCCTTCTAGGCACCCTGGGGCCAGGCCCCACTGACCTCCTGCTTTGGTTCCTGAAACTGGAGCTTCCATTTCCCATCCGCCTCACCCCTGCCTCCTGGCACCCCTGGTGTCCCTCCAATCCATCCGGCTTTTCCCCCACCATCCCCGATTCACCCCTAACTTGTGTGCCTGGCGGGGGGGGGGGGGGGGGGGGCTTTGGCATTGGCCTGGCTGGCCCCTGGGGGTCCCCTGTGCCCAGGGAGAGCCGAAAGGTGGAAGATGGGTGAGGAGGGCCCTGAGTCTAACCATTCCATCCCCTAAGAGACCTCTGGCAACAGAAAAGAAGGACAATCCATTATGAGATGCTGCTTATGTGCCCGGCAGTGAGCTACAGTGCTGGGACCCCAAAACAAGACACAAGGTCCCTCACAGGGGCCAGAGGCGGAAGGCGAGGGTCACGTGCGCCCCCAAGCGGCCTGCAGGCCCAGATCTGGGCAAGCTGGAGGCTCCCCCATCCAATTTTACAATTGAGGAAGCAGAGGTGAAGTGACTGGCCCAGGGACACTGAGCTTGTACACAGCCAGGGCCACATTTGAACTCGGTCTTCCTGATGCCCGTCATCTAGCGGGCAACAACTGGAAGGCATCATCAACTCTGGGGTGGAAAGGGCTTTTAGAACCTTCCGACCCATTTCCTTCAATTGTTTAAAAACCTGCTTTTAAGAATGAGTTGCCTTGGCTTCCCCAGACAGACTGATGAAGCCCATTTAGTTCCGCCATCTTGTTTTATGGAGGCACAAACAGGCTAAAGAAAGAACTCGCCTATGGTTCCACAGGGAGTGTATGATGGGCAGGACTTGAACCCTAGGCCCGTGACTCTCCTGTCAGTGTTCTGGGATGCCTCCTTGCCCATCTAATTCAATATCTTCCTTTTACAGATGGGGAAACTGAGGCCGGGAGAGGGGAAGTCACTTGCCCAAGGTCACATGGGGGATAAGTAGCAAAGTCCAGAATGGAGCCCACATTCTTGACTAGATCTAAGACTCTGCACTGGATGCAGGATAATATCAGACTGGCCCAGCTCCTGGGCCAGGGCAGGGGCTGGGGCGGCCCGAGGCTGATCTCAGAGGTCCTGACTTAGGGTCCTGGCCCCCTGGCCAGTGTGTCTGGCCCTTCTCCCAGGAATGCTGAATGCCAGATGAGGGAAATTCAGGGGGCAAACTTTGCTCCCCAGTTCCCGGAGGCCC